>NC_053027.1:279068919-279083472 GCF_003073215.2 Triticum urartu
AAAAACAAAATGTAGAGTCTTTGAGCCAATCTTTTGTCCTTAGCATTTTGAAGGGGTTCCACATCTTCTTGTCCACGCCACTCCATCTATTGAACTTATCTGAAATATACTAGATAAAACCATTAGTCCAACAAGAGATATGTTGACATTAATTACCAAAACCACCCAGGGAGCACTTGTGCTTTCAATCACTGGAATTAATTTCTGTGATGAGCTACTTGTCGGCAGAAGGTGCACAATTAGCCTCACCAAGCAACGACAGGTGTGGTGGGTATGGCAGACAGCTACAGGGTCTCACGAGAGACAGAGATCTAGCGCACATGTGTCAGTAGCGTGCGGACGGCGTAGCCATCACTAAAGGCGACAGCGGTCGCGGCCGGCAAGCGGCAACATTACGGCTTCTTGACGCGACACTATGGTTTACGATAGTGGAGCTGAGACAACCCAACAATCCCGTTGATAATTGAATCTACTACTTTGCGTATAAATAGCACGAGGTGAATGATCTGATTGATAATCAGAGATTATTACCTTTTGCACATTCTTGAGCACGGATATTGTACGAGATTATTTACATGTCCAAACGGCATTATAAGTAGACGACTAGTCAGCTTTGCATAGAGAAGACCCACCACTACATAGTCCCGTGAGTGGTATTCGTTTTTCATTTGGTAGTATGTATAGGACGCACACTGATCGTGCTACGTGTCAGGTCACTACATCCAACTTCGCTACCACACCTTGGGTATGATCATCTAGTATTTTGAGGTCTCACAGAAAAATACCGAAGAGATGGATTACTAGAGAGCGTTTGGGCCTCACATAGTATGATGGCGTGCCTTCTGCTGGCCCAACGCCTCTCATGCCGTTTCGATCTAGCAGGCAATTCACCACCACCTCACCAGAAATTGTTGAAACAGATCGGTACCCCTGCATACCTTTTGACTACGTTCCGAGTATAGATGACTTACTGATGACACGTCTCACATAGTGCCATTGAAGGTGACAGACCGTATTAGAGCTTCATGAACCGGCGATCTATATGAAATCATAAATATATCGATACTGTTTATCACATCCTTTATATACATTTGTGTATAAATGATCATTTTTGAAGGACATCAGTAGAATTTTACTGCATATGAGAATGTAGTCTGAGATGTTCAGTATGAACCTCGAATCTTTTATTAATATTGACATAAAATATTCGTTTAATCTATCCTATTGCTACATGGTGATCTCATTACTAGCATAGTACACTTGAGAGTCTAATGTAGAGCAACTGAATATATCAGTCAATAGAAAACCTACGATATTATATGTTAGATATGAGTTACTCTAGCCATGGCACTCCACACACTTAGTGATATACACAAACTGTACAGATCGAAGATTTTGGATGTTATCCTGAGAGTTTCTAATTTGACTACTCTGCACGGCATACTCTTACAATTATAAAAAAGCCCCAGGCGTCCGTATTGTTTTTTATCCTAAGGAAAAGGACCTGATGCTTTAATATGGCACTACTATCACACTGCACATTGATCAGCGGTTTCAGTTTAGCGCATTCCACCGAGTGAGTGGAGAGCCACTGCATCGCGTCCCAATACTATGGGTCATGCTAAATAAGGTTAACTCTAAATCAATATTGTCTAATCAGATTGACAAATTAGTTTTTTGGAACAACGAACACAACGGAAGCTCAGTTCTGGTTCGGTGTGCTATGAATGCTCGACGTAGTATTGTCGACCGAAATGTTAAAAAGGATTAGATCGATTTGTCATGTACTCCGATATGTGTATCGCCATCACATGTTATGTGATAGAGTCCTTTAAGTCAATTTTGGTTGAGAAAATCGTACTACAAAAACATGTTCTGTTACATTGAATGAGTAATACAAATAACAGATTATATAGCGTATTTGGAATTGCTTGTTGAATCAGTCATATGAAAAGAAACTCGTTATACGATAATTTGATCATTCCATCCATCTGCAGCCGAATAGAGTTTTCAACCTGTACAGAACAGGCCATTATCCATGGTCTCAGAAAACAGGAGCATTTATGTGGAGGCATCTAACATTGTTGAGTCGGCTTGAGCACACCAGTTCTGCATTATCAGTTGCGCCGGCGTAGCTGATTTGCACAGGATGTGACAACACTTCGGTAGTCGTTGATATGGTCCATGCGCACTAAAAAGAGATCTGCAGATTTTTTATCTAGTTTTATCTCTTTCTTTTGGTACACTTAATATTTAGAACGAAAGGCTCAGAGGAGGACGCACGAGAACTCTGAGCAAGAACAAGGTTGTTTGGTTTCACTAGTGTTCATTTGTTGAACACTGTTCGATATATAGTACGGTGTGCATATTGTATTGCTCAGGATATAAATTTGTTATTTCAGCTTGTGGAGCACAATGACACTGATATCATGTAATGACTTGACAGTGAATATCATTACCCAGCAGATCACTGACTGTTTGCCGATGGATACACAGATCGGGATCATAACCAGAGTTGCACATTACTACATTGGTTCTCACCTATCTTGCGGGCTTCTCTATCGTGTGTACCTAGACACATACTATGAGTAGATGTGTCAGTAAACGAACGTCGAGGGTAGCTTGTGCGCGGACGAAGATAAGCAACTAGACAGAGAGCTGTCGAATAATGACAGTGCCCAGAGCCATGGTGAGCGGAGTACTTAGACGGAGGGTATGACCACGATCGTGTACTTGTATGACAGGCGAGAGATCTTGATATGACGTCGCAGTGCGAGCAGTCAGTCGTCTCGTGTACTTGGCTCGATACCGCGCGCGTCTATCCTTTGCGGCCGGAGGCTGACACGAGCGCAGGTACGCTGTCAGTATTAGGTGATGGGTCGGAAATAGCAGTTCCTACCACTATCCACCTAGATGTAGCTATACAGGCTGCGGCGGTGATGTACTAAAATCATTGCTAGTTAGTTACCCACACATATCGGCATACCGCCATCGGCCGACGACGGGATGGAATTGCGTGACGGGAACGGGCGCCGGAGATCGTAGTTTAGGTTAATTAATTATACCTCCAAATCCAGATGAGCACCGATTTCATTACATTTTGGACATTCTTTAACTAAAAGTGGTGCTCGTTCGGCTTTGGAGGTATAATTAATTAACATAATCTACGATCTCCAGCGCTCGTTCCTCGTGTCTGGCTGAGATCGAATAACTGAAGCTTCTTCGCAAGCTCCACCTCGCCACTCTCCATCTTCGCCTCAGGAGCCCCGGAAAGTGAAGTTGTCTAGCTCCATGTCGCTGCCAAGCAGCTAATCGGTCGTCAATGTTCAACCCACCAAGCTTGGCTACAATCGGAGGGGTGGAGCGGTGGCCTTCCTGGGACCATCGTGCCACACGTAACTGCATCATGGCGACATGCGTGGTGCAACTGTGTGCATATGGGGCCCCCAACGTGATCGTGCACAGGCCCCAACCGCTGTCAGAGTATGCGCAGAGGGACGCAAGAGCAGAGCACGCCTCCGCGCCTAAATGGTAAGCAGAGCACGCCATGGCAGTGACCGCCTCAACGATGAGCAGAGCGCATGGGGCGGGGGGGGGGGAGCAGAGCGCACCGCGACCTCCTCAACAGCGAGCAACCACACCTGCATATTGCAATTCTGGTCAACTTTCTTTTTTTAGTGATTCTGGTCAACCTTCTGGTACCCGTGGGAGGCGGTGATACGTCTCCAACGTATCTATAATTTTTGTTTGGTCCATGCTATTTGTATGTGCATCTAGTGCCCCTTAGTGATTTTGGTGCATTGAAGACTTATAGGTTAAGGGAATAATGCGTTTGTGAGTGTACACAGGTCTATAAGTCTATGAGGAGTTTGATATTTACAAAGAAAGTCGACCCCTAAATATGAAGATCTTCGTCTGAAGACTTTGTATTTCTGAAGACTTTCTGAAGACTTTGAAAGTGAAGAAATTGGTGTAATCCTGAAGACTTGGTATTCGTTCAAGGAACATGAAGCGTGAAGACTTTTGTTTTCGTAGTTTCATTTTCTCTTTCTTGAGTCATAGGAAACACCGTACTGTTAAAGGGGGTCAAGGAAATACTAAGGAAAACATTTCCAAGTGATGCTCAACTCAAATCCTACACCTACCAATCCCTTCGAGTGAAGCCATTGGAAATATCATACAACTCAGTCAATTTCTTCAGTGACAGAGACGAAGTTCTTCTGCTCTCTGAGGAATTTATTCTGACTAAGGAGTTAGGAATTCGCCAGTGCGGATTGCCTACACAGTGAGGAACATGATAGCCCTGGGGAATTTGATACTCAAAATTCCGACCGTTGTTGTGCTATGTGCCAGATGTCCCAAAATATCTACCCACCTAACGGTCATATCATTGAAGGGCATTTATGTTTTATCATGTCAGGCTGCTCCCTAGGCTATAAATAGCTGCCCCCTACAACTACTAGCTGGTTGGCTGCTCCGAAAGAAACTGACACTTGTCATTTGAGAGCATCCCATCCTCCGAGGACTTTGAGTGAAAATCATCAGGTGAGGAAAACCCAAACCCAAACACCTACAAACCCAAACTGATTGAGCATCACTGAAGAGATTGATCCTGCGTGGATCTAACGCTTGTTACCTTTGAAGAATGTGCATCTTCCAGACGGTTAGGCGTCATGGTCTAGAGCATCCAAGTTGAAATTTTGGATCGCCGAGTGACCGAGTTTGTGAAGGTTTGGAAGTCACATGAAGACTTACCACGAGTGATTGAGCGAGGTCTGTGTGACCTTAGATCAAGGGGAATACGGTGAGGACTGAGTGTTCTGGACTGCGTGTTCATAACTGGGTGTCCGGGACTGTGTGTCCTCAGGTTTAAATACCTAGCCGCCTGAGGGAGTCCTGGATTAGGGGGTCTCCGCACAGCCGGACTATATCCTTTGGCCGGACTGTTGGACTATGAAGATACAAGATTGAAGACTTCGTCCCGTGTCCGGATGGGACTCTACTTGGCATGGAAAGCAAGCTAGGCAATACGGATATGTATATCTCCTCCTTTGTAACCGACCTTGTGTAACCCTAGCCCCCTCCGATGTCTATATAAACCGGAGGGATTTAGTCCGTAGGACAACAGACAATCATACCATAGGCTAGCTTCTAGGGTTTAGCCTCTCCGATCTCGTGGTAGATCAACTCTTGTACTACTCATATTATCAAGAATAATCAAGAAGGACGTAGGGTTTTACCTCCATCAAGAGGGCCCGAACCTGGGTAAAACATCGTGTCCCTTGCCTCCTGTTACCATCCGCCTTAGACGCACAGTTCGGGACCCCCTACCCGAGATCTGCTGGTTTTGACACCGACATTGGTGCTTTCATTGAGAGTTCCTCTGTGTCGTCGCTGTTAGGCTTGATGGCTCCTACGATCATCGATAGCGATGCAGTCCAGGGCGAGACTTTTCTCCCCGGACAGATCTTTGTATTCGACGGCTCCGCACTGCGGGCCAACTCGCTTGGCCATCTGGAGCAGATCGAGAGTTATGCCCCTGGCTGTCAGGTCAGGATTGGAAGCTTAAACTACACGGCAGATATCCGCGGAGACTTGATCTCCGACGGGTTCGAGCCTTTGCCTAGTGCGCCACATGGTCACGATGGGCGTGATTTAGCTCTGCCATCGGACAATGTCCAGGAGATCGCGCCGGTAACCGCTCCGACCCTCAATTCGGAGCCACGCCCACCGGGGGCGGGGGGACCGACCCGCCCACGGAGGCCATATCCTCAGCGGCGATCGAACCGAATATCGACCTTACCCTTCACGAGAGACGTGATGCCGAACTACCGGATTCTTCCCTGGCCACAGACTCCGAACCGCCTGCGCCCGTGCCTATCGAATCCGATTGGGCGCCGATCATGGAGTTTACCTTCGCGAATATCTTTTAGCACTCGCCCTTCGGCGACATACTAAATTCATTAAGGTCTCTCTCCTTGTTAGGAGAGTCCTAACCGAACCATGTCCGGCAGGATTGGGGTACGGATGACAAAGAAATTCGCCGCCCACCCACCACCCACTTAGTAGCCACTGTCGATGATTTGACCGACATGCTCGACCTCGACTCCGAAGACATCGATGATATGGATGATGATGATGCAGGAAATGAATAGGAACCACCGCCCACAGGGCACTGGACGCCCACCTCATCATATGATGTATACATGGTGGACACACCCAAAGAAAACGACGACGAGGAATGGAAGGACGCAACGAAGGGTTGATCCCTCGAGAAGCAGTCAAAGCGGCGACATAAGCGCCGCTCCAAATCTAGCCTCGCCAGAAACAACGGTCACATAGACCCAGCGATAGAGCAGGGTGAACCATCACCCGACCAGGGCAACACGGAGAATCAAACCAAACAACCCGACTCCGTCAAAGATAACAATCCGGACGATATCACACCGGACAGGCGCCCGGAGCAACAGAATGCCCATCAAAGGCTTGTTGCTACTGTGAGGAGTCTGAAAAAGCAGAAGCAAAGGCTCAGGACTGCGCAAGACACACTCAGAATCAGATGGAGTGAAGTACTCAACACTGCAGCGAAGTACGGCGGTAATCGCCAAACCAAGAGCTACCCGAAGCGAAAGTTGCTACCTGAATTCGACGAGGAGGCCTTAGATCCCCCGCAATTAGAAAATAAAACGGCCATCCGATCGAATAGACGACCTCGCGGCCAATATAGAGCGGCAAACGACGCTGTAGGATCGAAGTATGTCTAGAGGGGGGGTGATTAGACTACTTGACCAAATAAAAACTTAACCTTTTCCCAATTTTAGTTCTTGGCAGTTTTTAGCTATTGTAGGACAAGTCAAGCAATCATCACACAATTCAAGCAAGCATGCAAAGAGTATATTGGCAGCGGAAAGTAAAGCATGCAACTTGCAAGAATGTAAAGGGAAGGGTTTGGAGAATTCAAACGCAATTGGAGACACGGATGTTTTTCCCGTGGTTCGGATAGGTGGTGCTATCCTACATCCACGTTGATGGAGACTTCAACCCACGAAGGGTAACGGTTGCGCGAGTCCACCGGAGGGCTCCACCCACGAAGGGTCCACGAAGAAGCAACCACCCACAAAGGGTCCACGAAGTATCCCACCATGGCCATCGCCCACACAGGACTTGCCTCACTAGCGGTAGATCTTCACGAAGTAGGCGATCTCCTTGCCCTTACAAACTCCTTGGTTCAACTCCACAATCTTGTCGGAGGCTCCCAAGTGACACCTAGCCAATCTAGGAGACACCACTCTCCAAGAAGTAACAAATGGTGTGTAGGTAATGAACTCCTTGCTCTTGTGCTTCAAATGATAGTCTCCCCAACACTCAACTCTCTCTCATAGGATTTGGATTTTGTGGAAAGAAGATTTGAGTGGAAAGCAACTTGGGAAGGCTAGAGATCAAGATTCATATGGTAGGAATGGAATGTCTTGATCTCAACACATGAGTAGGTGGTTCTCTCTCAGAACATATGAGTTGGAATTGTGTATGTGTTCTGATGGCTCTCTCCACAAATGAAGAGGAGGTGGAGGGGTATATATAGCCTCCACACAAAATCCAACCGTTACACACAGTTTTCCAATCTCGGTGGGACCGAATCAACAAACTCGGTCGGACCGAAAAAATGTAAACCTAGTGACCGTTAGAGATTTTCGGTGGGACTGACATGCAACTCGGTAGGACCGATATGGTTAGGGTTTGGGCATAACGTAATCTCGGTGAGACCGATTACACAAACTCGGTGAGACCGAATGGTAATTAGCTAACCAGAGAGTTGGTCAGGCAAACTCGGTGGGACCGATTTGCTCTTTCGGTGAGACCGAAAAGTTACAAAAAGGAAACACTGAATTTACATTGCAATCTCGGTGGGACCGATTCGCTCTTTCGGTGAGACCGAAAAGTTACGAAAGGGAAACAGAGAGTTTGCAATCCCATCTCGGTGAGACCGAGATCCCTATCGGTAGAACCGAATTGCTAGGGTTTGGCAGTGGCTTATGACAAGTGAAACTCGGTGGCGCCGGATAGAAAGAATCGGTAGGACCGAGTTTGGCTTAGGGTTTAGGTCATATGTGGATATGGGAAAGTAGTTGAGGGTTTTGGAGCATATCACTAAGCACATGAAGCAAGAGGCTCATTAAGCAACACCTCATCCCTCCTTGATAGTATTGGCTTTTCCTAAAGACTCAATGTGATCTTGGGATCACTAAAATATAAAATAAGAGTCTTGAGCTTTTGAGCTTGAGCCAATCCTTTGTCCTTAGCATTTTGAGGGTTCCACTTTCACATCCATGCCATGCCAATCATTGAGCTTTCCTGAAATAATCATCTTGGAATAGCATTAGCTCAATGAGCTATATGTTGTTATGAATTACCAAAACCACCTAGGGATAGTTGCACTTTCAATCTCCCCCTTTTTGGTAATTGATGACAACATATAGATCAAAGCTTCGACAAATGATAATAAGCATGAAATATATCGTCGCTTTGAGAAGTATGTGATAAGTAAGAGCTCCCCCTAAATTTGTGCATATTTAAAATTTGCTTTGGACTGCAAATGCACAAAGTTAGAGTCATGGGTTACTCTTCCATGTCACATACATCTTGGTGGAGCGCTTAAAATGATAAGAATGAAATACATGCACTCATCACCAAGAATAGTGAATGATCACATAAGATAGATAAGATAATAGCATTAAGCAAACATTAAGTGTAGCTTATGATCAAACACATGATCATCAATGTCTCACAAGCATAGTATCTCAAGCACTCAAAAGCAAACAAAGTTCGAAAAACCACCAAATAAAGCAAGAGAGAAAAAAGCAACACTCTCTCTCTCTCGAAGCCTATGATCTATACATTTTTCTCCCCCTTTGGCAACAAGTTACCAAAAAGTTCCTAGAAAATGCATAGTGCTAGATCGACGCTCAGGCTTGATCTTCAGGTGGTGGTGGAGTCCGGATCACTCCAAGGACGAAGGCTTCCTGTAGACGCTGAAGTAGACGCTGGAGTTGGAGCTGAAGTAGACGCTGGAGCAGGTTGGGCTGGTGCTACGGCTGGAGCTGAGGCAGTTGCTCTTGTGTCAGGAACTGGCACTGCAGACGACCTCGGACCTCGTGGCACTCTGGCAAAGGCATCAGTGGTTGTCTTCCCTTTCCTCTCCTGCATATCATCTTGGAGCTGCTCCACTGCAGTCTGAATCTCTGTCACCTTGACATCCAAGTCATAGAACTTTTGTTCCATGATTCTCTCTAGGCTTGCCTGGTTCTGAGTTAGGGTGGCTAGTCCTTTCTCAATCCGCAGGGTGGATGCAATTAGGTAACCAAGCTGCTCTTGTTTGGTTTTCAAGAAATACTCAGATGCCTCCTCTTGAGTTGGCATCTTGGCAGCTTTCTCCTTCCTTGCCTTCTCCTTCTTTGCTTGTGCTTGTGCTGATGATGGTTCATTCTCAGTCATAACCACTTGATTATCCTCAAAATCTGGACGGATGGGCAGGTGTTCCTTGTCCAATAAGTATATGCCCGTGCCCATCTTGGAGTTGATGAGCTCCTGAATTTGTGGGGCATATCCACAGCTCCTCTTCTGGTCTGCTGCTGTCCTCTTAGGTCTCTACCATGAGGCTCATCACCTTGAACTTCTGTGGCACATCAAATACATGAAGCAAATTGATTGCATGGCCTCTGATCATCTTGTGATTCCAGACTTGGGCAAGAGGTGTGCCTAGATCCAATATGGTTGGCAGCCCTGACAGAAGATAATGCACAGACCCAAACTTGAAAGTATCAAGTGCCTCGTTTGGAATTTCCTTGTACATATTGGACATAGAGTTGTGGTCCATCTTCTTCTTGGCATAAATGTCCAAGTCATCTCTCATGCTCCTCTGGGGCATTGATGAGCTGTGCCCACTCAGCAACAGTAGATTGGTACCTCGTACCTTCAGACATCCATGTGATCTTTCCATCTGGGTAGAAATGTGCTGTGGAGTAGAATTGCATAATGAGTCCTCGTTCCACTTTGTGAGCTTCTGCCCAACAAAGTCTGCTACTCCACAAGCATTGAAGATGTCTTGCACTCCAGGATAATGCTCTTCGTTGTCCTTGATGTATTGCCAGTCAACCCATCTCATGTCACAGACTATTGGCTTCTTGTCAAGCAAAACTGTCTCATAGAAATCTTGCTGTTCCTTGGTGTGAAACCTGTAATCCACAGCAGTCCTTCTCCTTGAAGCATACGGATCTGCTTCTCTCCACTTCCTCAGCCCTGAGTCTCTCCTGAGCTTCATATCCTCAGCCACAGGATGAGCATCGTTGTGGTCTGGGATCTTGGGCTTGAGTTTTCTGAGAACTTGCTCTTCATCATCTTCTTCTGCAGCTTCAGGCACTAGGGCCTTGTTCTTCTCAGCAGCTGGGATGCTTCTTGTATTCCTCTTTGGTGCAGACTTGGGCTTGGAGGCAGCTTTGGGTGCTTCTTTGGGCTTAGATGTGGCAGCCCCTGATCTTATAGCATCACCCATAAGCTTAGGTGCCTTAGGTGCTGGTGCAGCAACCTCTTCTTCTTCTTCCATGATGGAAGCCTTTCCAAGGACTCTGGCTACGGTCTTCTTGACCCTTTCCTTTCTTTTCTTTCCTTTAGCAGCAACTGGCTCTTTGGGTGCAGGCTTTTCAGTTGAAGCTTTGGCCTTTGACATAGGCTGCCTGCCTGCTGGCCTTTTGACTTTCAGGCCTGGCTTTGTGCCCTGTGCTGGCTCAACTCTCTTGGAAGTTGCTTCCTCTTCTGCCACATAGTCTTCATCCTCAGAATCTGAAGTTCTCTTCTTCCTCTGTCTGGTAGCAGCTTTTGGCAAATTGCTAGGAGTACTTCTGCTGCCATCATCTGAAGAATTTGAGGGACTAGTGCCCTCACTCATCTGCACTTGCTGTTCTGACACATTCTGGCTGTCACTCTTATCTGACATGTTGCAAATTCTGACTGCTGACCCTGTGAATAGTTTATAGATGAGGTAGAATACATGAGCATCACAAAATGCAGAGATTTTTGCAAAAGAATGATCCAAACACTTAGTTTTAGTTTCCCACTGAAATCATCTCGGATCTACCGATTTTCAAACTCGGTGATACCGAAGCAGTTTTGGCCTAAACTAGTGAACTCGGTCAGACCGAGTCACAGTTCGGTGGCACCGAGACTGCTAGGGTTTCACAGAGTTCCAAAATCGGTCACACCGATAAGTAATTCTCGGTCAGACCGAGTCTCACTTGTGCAATGGCATAAGCCAAATCGGTGGGACCGAGTTTTTCAACTCGGTGGGTCCGAGATGGTTTCGGCGGAAACCTAACCCTAAAATTTTCGAATCAAACCTAATCTACGAGCGCATTGACTGGATAGGAGTGTTTCAATCGTGGCAAGAATCATGATGATCACAATGTGCTAAGAATCGGATTGGAGAATAGCACAAAGATCGAGTCCATACCCTAGTTCGGCGGAGACTCGCTACGGCGGCAACGGCGGGGTAGAATTCCCGTTGACGGCGATGGAGACCAGCGACTGGAGGCGGCTGGCGGCGAGGAGACGATCCGGAGACCACGTTGGCAGAGCAGGCTATCGCGCGGGCGAAGGGGTTCGGAGAAATTTCCAAATTTTTGCCCGTGACTATATATAGCCCGACCCTGTCGGTGTGACCGAGTGGAACAACTCGGTGGCACCGAGATTCATAACTGCAAGCAGTTACTGAAACTCGGTGTGACCGAAAGGTTCAAATCGGTTGCACCGAGATCGAAAACCTAGATCAACTTAATGATCTCGGTAGGACCGAAAGTGGGGTATCGGTCAGACCGAGAATCATAAAGAGGTTTTGGAAGTTTAAGTCTATGACGAATCGGGGACTCCGAGCGCTCCTCACACAGAGTGGTTCGAATCTGACTTGATCAAATTTTGTGATGTAGCATGAATAGAGTTTGAGACGAGAAAAGCATAGATAGCTAGAGGAGGTTCTTAGGCATTCTTGTCCATCCACTTGGCAAAAGGAAATAAAACCAAACAATCAAAACAACAAGTGGATGTCCTCGAATGAGTAAAATATGCAACCAGCATGCTCACACAATAAGATGGCAAATGAAATATGTGACAAGGCATGCACAACCAATTCTAGCATCTATCAAGCAATTTGCGATGACAAGGTCATCTATATATGAGTATATTGACTTAGGAGTCAAGTGAGAACACTTGATCATAGGTCATACTCATCGTTTAAGCTCAAGTGGGGTTACCACTTTTACATAAAGCATTGTTGTGTTCACATCTTTAGAGTTGCTTTAGCTCAAGTCTTAGAGTAAAGCTCCCCCTAGATGTGATATCCCCCCTTAGAGGGATGAACTAACCTCGGGTTTTGTCGATGATGACTTCATGTAGATGTTGAAGATGTGGATGCTCAATGTTGATGTAGATCACTTGGAGCTATCCATTTGAGTGAATTGCACTTTCAATACCTACATGGGTTAGTCCCACAAGGAACAAACAAGGATATCCATAGACATAGAGTGATGCACACACAAGATGATGTCCATGAAAACTTTTAGGTTACCTTGTCCCTTGTCTTACCAACAAGAGGGTTTGTGACTCCTTGAACTAGTGCAAGATGTGGAAGTTATTGCACTTGCTCTTGCCAAAATGATAAGAGTGAAGTATGTTGGCGGAGTCACCCTCAAGAACTCTCTAGTTCTTCTTCTTTTGGATCCACACCATCTTGATGGGAATCCTTGGAGTTGTAGTCGTACTTGATGAAGTGGAACTTGAAGTAGTCTTGGGAATCCACTTGACTAAGGTCTTAGGAGCTTCTTCAAATGCATCAATTTCCTCTTGAAGCTTGTCCTTGCCTTTTTGCTTGTAGCTTGTGGTGGAAGATCATCTTGAGCTTGTGTCCCCTTGAAAGAAGTATCATACTTCTCTTGTTGAGGAACAAACTTTGTCTTGGGGTATTGATCTTCTTCCCACTCAACTCCATTGGCATTGAACTTTCGTTCAAAACCAACACCTTGATTCTTCCGGTGCATTCCTTGCTTGCGCACAATTTCCTCGAATTGCTTACCGGCAAGGCTTTTGTACACTCCTTTCTCTATAATTCTTCATAAGCTATTTTCTTTGCTCAAGTGTAACTTGGCTAGAGATCATTAGTGGAATCAGAGAACTACTAGAAGCAACATATTGGAATTTAGCATGATCATTGTTACTGCTAGAGGAAGAATCTTTCTTGTTCTTGTTTACTAGACTTGACTTGAGCATGTAGTTGGATAAGAGTAAACGCGCAATGTAAGGAGAACTTTTCTTGCGGAGATCATCATTGATTTTTTAAGGAACTCATGCTCTTGCTCAAAGATTGAGCTTTTCAAAGCGTAATTTCTCATGAGCTCTTAAAAGTTCTCTATGATCTTCGAAGATAGGTTTCATGAGCTAACTTAAGAGTGTTTAGTTCTTTAGTTAGAGCCTCAATCTTCTCCTTATCATTTGTCATTCGTTTTATCTTGATTAGCATGTTAATTGACGTTTCATCATAGTATTCATCACTAGGAGTTGTCAACAAGCAAGTCATCACCTAACAAGTCATCTTCATCACTATTGAAATCAACATACTCGGGGTGTGTTACCTTAGGACCTTTGGCCATGAAGCATCTTCCAATTCCTTCATTTGGTGAGTCAAATATGTCGTAGGAGTTGGTTGACACAAGTGCTAGACCTGGCAACACCTTCATCTTGAGTATCTTTCGGAGTCGGAGTGATAACTTCTCTCGGAGTGGCGTCGGAGTCGGAGCCGGATACCCATTACCAACATGAGCTTGATGTCTTTCGTTGTGTAGCTCCTTGATGATTTTTCCTTCCTTTCCGAATCCTTGCTTCTCCGTGAGTATCTTCGTTCATAACGATCATCTCTACTCCTCTCTCTCTTGGTGGTATTCTTTGCTTCTTCTTTTTGGAGAATCTTCTCTTCTCTTGTAGGGCGCCGTACACTCATTGGAATAGTGTCCGGGTCTTCCACAACTGTAGCAGTTTCGCTCTCGACTAGAAGATCTTTTATCATTGTAGGACCTTGACTTGAAGCTTCTATCTTTGCTTCTACTCTTGTAGAACTTGTTGAAGTTCTTCACCATTAAGCTCAATTCTTCATTGAAGTTTTGTTTCTCACTTGATGATGTGGGGACTTCACATGACGCTTTGTAGGCACCACTTGATTTATTGTGAAGTTCCTCTTTATCCTTGAGTGACATCTCATGAGCAACAATCCTTCCAATTACTTCCGTTGGCTTGAGATCTTTGTAATTGGCATCATTTGGATTAATGTGCACACGGTATCATATTTCCCATCCAAGGCTCTTAGGATCTTCTTGATGATGAATCTATCGGTCATCTCTTCACTTCCTAAGCCGGCAATCTCATTTGTGATGAGAGCAAGCCTAGAGTACATTTCAGCGACACCTTCACCATCCTTCATCTTGAACTTGTCAAGTGTTTTGAAGCACATCCAACTTG
>NC_053027.1:279084472-279211273 GCF_003073215.2 Triticum urartu
AAGTTATGTTTACCGAGGCATTAATTAGAACGAATGCATGCATGAACACTAAATTTCCATGAACTTCTACATGCATTGGTGAGTTTTCTCTTGACACTGCTTGCATTAAGTGATTTAACGCACCTCGAAATCCAACATGTGATGGCACTTCTAGTAGTAGAATTGAGACTTATAAAACAGAAAAACAATTTTTTTAGATGAGCCCTATAAACCGGAAAGGAGGCAGTAGTAAGTAGTACTACCTCCATAGTGGGTACGTACTCCGTAAAATCAGATTTTCCCAAAACTAAGTCGGTCAACCTTTATTTGCTTGTTTCCCTTCCTGCCTCCTTTCCTCGAACAGACTATGCCAAACTCCCCTGCTTGCCGCGTGGGAAAAGACCCACCCTCGCCTTTTTTACTCCGGGTTTGTATCGATGGATCGCGCGAAGTAGTAAAAACCAAGCCATGTCTTGTACTCCTCCGTCGACGCTCGCCTTCATGAATTCTGTACTTCCTCTTGCCGACATGTGGGCCATATAGCAACCGGGTCGACGTGTCATGCACCAAATAACAGTGCAGAATAGCAGGGGGGATGCACCCCAGTCATACCATGCCAGTAGTAGTAATGAGCAATGAGATGTCAAATCACAATGCCGCACCTTCCCAGACGGACGAAGCAACAATTATTTCACACTTCGCTTCGCCATCATCTCCTTCAAGAAAACCACGTAGTATTGCTTCGACCATTGTTCTGCCTCAAGAGGGACACGCGCATCGCCTTGGTACATCATGACATGTGGGACCGCATGATAGGTCATGCTCCCCCGCCCATCGCTCGGTAAAATCACCTCATTTTTACTACTTCCTCTGTATTGGTTTTACAGGGCATGCATGTCGTTCTAGGTTGAGAATTTAACTGGCTATATATGTGATGCATAGTATATGTTTACAAACTACATCCTCTTAAGAATCCAATGATATACTTTTTGTGACATAGTAACTCATATTTAGTTAGTCAAATGGACAACCTAGAACTACGTGCATGCCCTATAAACCGAGACAGAGAGGGTAGTACAATATGTATCTTTTTATACCAATATAGTCGGGAATCACCAAGGAGCAAAACCAAGTGGTAGGCTTCTCCTGTCGTGTTGGCGTAGCAACTCAATCAGGGTCAGTCCGCACACGAAATGGTGACACACTTAACAGGACTCCTTTGGCCGACATGTGGCTCATCCACCGTCTTGTTCCACGTGTGATGCACCAAATTACAGTTCGGAGCAGTGGTTGGACTTGGAGGCACCCCGGTCGTAGCGCCACAGTAGTAGTAAATGAGCGATGAGGGGTCAAATCACAAAGCCCCACCTTTCCTACATTAAGCTGGACGGACGAAGCAACCATCATTTCACTCTAGGGCGCAAGAGCAAAAATAAAAGAGAAAACCAATGATGTGTGTGGCAACTACCTAGGGCACCCTAGGGTAGGGTCTGAAGGAAATATTCCCTAGAGGCAATAATAAATTTATTATTTATTTCCTTATTTCATGATAAATGTTTATTATTCATGCTAGAATTGTATTAACCGGAAACATGATACATGTGTGAATACATAGACAAACAGAGTGTCACTAGTATGCCTCTACTTGACTAGCTCGTTGATCAAAGATGGTTATGTTTCCTAGCCATAGACATGAGTTGTCATTTGATTAGCGGGATCACATCATTAGGAGAATGATGTGATTGACTTGACCCATTCCGTTAGCTTAGCACTCGATCGTTTAGTATGTTGCTATTGCTTTCTTCATGACTTATACATGTTCCTATGACTATGAGATTATGCAACTCCCGTTTACCAGAGGAACACTTTGTGTGTTACCAAACGTCACAACGTAACTGGGTGATTATAAAGGTGCTCTACAGGTGTCTCCAAAGGTACATGTTGGGTTGGCGTATTTGGAGATTAGGATTTGTCGCTCCGATTGTCGGAGAGGTATCTCTGGGCCCTCTTGTTAATACACATCACTTAAGCCTTGCAAGCAATGCAACTAATAAGTTAGTTGCAAGATGATGTATTACGGAACGAGTAAAGAGACTTGCCGGTAACAAGATTGAACTAGGTATTGAGATACCGACGATCGAATCTCGGGCAAGTAACATACCGATGACAAAGGGAACAACGTATGTTGTTATGCGGTCTGACCGATAAAGATCTTCGTAGAATATGTAGGAGCCAATATGAGCATCAAGGTTCCGCTATTGGTTATTGACCGGAGACGTGTATCGGTCATGTCTACATTGTTCTTGAACACGTAGGGTCCGCACGCTTAACATTATGATGACAGTTTCATTATGAGTTTATATATTTTGATGTACCGAAGGTTGTTCGGAGTCCCGGATGTGATCACGGACTTGACGAGGAGTCTCGAAATGGTAGAGACATAAAGATCGATATATTGGACGACTATATTTGGACACCGGAAAGGTTCCGGGTAAGATTGGGACAATACCGGATCATCGGGAGGTTATCGGAACCCCCCGGGAGGTATATGGGCCTTATTGGGCCTTAGTGGAAAGGAGGGGAAAGGAGCAAGGGAGGGGGCGCGCCCCCCAAGCCCAATCCGAATTGGGAAGGGGTCGCCCCCCCTTTCCTTCCTCCCTCCTTCCTCTTCCTTCCCTCTCCTACTCCTAATAGGAAAAAGGGGAGTCCTACTCCCGGTGGGAGTTGGACTCCCCCCCTTGGGCGCGCCACCCTCCTTGGAGGGCCCCCCTCCTCCACTCCTTTATATACGGGGGCAGGGTGCACCCTAGAGACACAACAATTGATCATTGATCTCTTAGTCGTTTGCGGTGCCCCCCTCCACCATAATCCTCGATAATATTGTAGCGGTGCTTAGGCGAAGCCCTGCGGCGGTAGAACATCAAGATCGTCACCACGCCGTCGTGCTGACGGAACTCATCCCCAACACTTTGCTGGATCGGAGTCCGGAGATCGTCATCGAGCTGAACGTGTGCTAAAACTCGGAGGTGCCATAGTTTCGGTGCTTGATCGGTCGGGCCGTGAAGACGTACGACTACATCAACCGCGTTGTTATAACGCTTCCGCTTCCGGTCTACGAGGGTACATAGACAACACTCTCCCCTCTCGTTGCTGTGCATCACCATGATCTTGCGTGTGCGTAGGAATGTTTTTGAAATTACTACGTTCCCCAATAGTGGCATCTGAGCCTAGGTTTTATGCGTTGATGTAATATGCACGAGTAGAACACAAGTGAGTTGTGGGCGATATAAGTCATACTGCTTACCAGCATGTCACACTTTGGTTCGGCGGTATTGTTGGATGAAGCGGCCCGGACTGACATTATGTGTACGCTTACGCGAGACTGGTTTTACCGCCGTGCTATGCACACAGGTGACTAGCGGGTGTCAGTTTCTCCAACTTTAGTTGAACCGAGTGTGGCTACGCCCGGTCCTTGAGAAGGTTAAAACAGCACTAACTTGACAAACTATCGTTGTGGTTTTGATGCATAGGTAAGAACGGTTCTTGCTCAGCACGTAGCAGCCACGTAAAACTTGCAACAACAAAGTAGAGGACGTCTAACTTGTTTTTGCAGGGCATGTTGTGATGTGATATGGTCAAGACGTGATGAGATATAAGTTGTTGTATAAGATGATCATGTTTTGTTGAAGTTATCGACAACTGGCAAAAGCCTTATGGTTGTCTCTTTATTGCATAAGATGCAAGCGCCAAATAATTGCTTTACTTTATTGCTATGCGATAGCAATAGTTGCAAGAGAAATAGTTGGCGAGATGACCATGTGATGACACATTGATATAGATCAAGATGATGGAGATCATGGTGTCATGCCGGTGATGATGGAAATCATGATGATGCTTTGGAGATGGAGATCAAAGGCACAAGATGATGATGGCCATATCATGTCACATATATTTTGATTGCATGTGATGTTTATATTTTATACATCTTATTTTGCTTAGTTTGACGGTAGCTTTATAAGATGATCTCTCACTAAATTTCAAGATAAAAGTGTTCTCCCTGAGTATCCACCGTTGCCAAAGTTCGTCGTGCCCAGACACCACGTGATGATCGGGTGTGATAAGCTCTACGTCCATCTACAATGGGTGCAAGCCAGTTTTTGCACACGCAGAATACTCAGGTTAAACTTGACGAGCCTAGCATATGCAGATATGGCCTCGGAACACTGAGACCGAAAGGTCGAGCGTCAATGATATAGTAGATATGATCAACATAGTGATGTTCACCATTGAAACTACTCCATCTCACGTGATGATCGGACATGGTTTAGTTGATATGGATCACGTGATCACTTAGAGGATTAGAGGGATGTCTATCTAAGTGGGAGTTCTTAAGTAATATGATTAATTGAACTTAAATTTATCATCAAGTTAGTCCTGGTAGTATTAGCATATCTATGTTGTAGATCAATAGCTCGCGTTTAGCTTCCCTGTTTTATTTTTGATATATTCCTAGAGAAAACTAAGTTGAAAAATGTTAGTAGCAATGATGTGGATTGGATCCGTGATCTGAGGTTTATCCTCATTGCTGCACAGAAGAATTATGTCCTTGATGCACCGCTAGGTGAGAAACCTATTGCAGGAGCAGATGCAGATGTTATGAACGTTTGGCTAGCGCAATATGATGACTACTTGATAGTTTAGTGCTCCATGCTTAAACGTCTTAGAATCAGGACTTCAAAGATGTTTTGAACGTCATGGACCATATGAGATGTTCCAGGAGTTGAAGTTAATATTTCAAATAAATACCCAAGTTGAGAGATATGAAGTCTCCAACAAGTTCTATAGCTAAAAGATGGAGGAGAATAGCTCAAGCAGTGAGCATGTGCTCAGATTGTCTGGGTACTACAATCGCTTGAATCAAGTGGGAGTTAATCTTCCAGATAAAATAGTGATTGACAGAATTCTCTAGTCACCATCACCAAGTTAGTAGAACTTCGTGATGAACTATAATATGCAAGGGATAACAGAAACGATTCCCAAGATCTTCGTGATGCTGAAATCGACGAAGGTAGAAATCAAGAAAAGCATCAAGTGTTGATTGCAAACAAAACCACTGGTTTCAAGTAAAGGGACAAAGGGAAGAAAGGGGAACTTCAAGAAGAACAGCAAGCAAGTTGCTGCTCAGGTGAAAAAACCCAAGTCTGGACCTAAGCTTGAAACTGAGTGCTTCTACTGCAAAGGGACTGGTCATTGGAAGCGGAACTACCCCAAGTAATTAGCGAAGAAGGATGGCAAAGTGAACAAAGGTATATTTGATATATAGATTATTGATGTGTATTTTACTAGTGTTCATAGCAACCCCTCAGTATTTGATACTGGTTCAGTTGCTAAGAGTAGTAACTCAAAACGGGAGTTGCAGAATGAACAGAGACTAGTTAAGGGTGAAGTGACGATGTGTGATGGAAGTGGTTCCAAGATTGATATGATCATCATCGCACACTCTCTATACTTTCGGGATTAGTGTTAAACCTAAATAAATGTTATTTGGTGTTTGCGTTGAGCATGAATATGATTTGATCATGTTTATTGCAAAACGGTTATTCATTTAAGTTAGAGAATAATTGTTGTTCTGTTTACATGAATAAAACCTTCTATGGTCATACACCCAATGAAAATGGTTCGTTGGATCTCGATCTTAGTGATACACATATTCATAATATTGAAGCCAAAAGATGCAAAGTTAATAATGATAGTGCAACTTATTTGTGGCACTGCCATTTAGGTCATATTGGTGTAAATCGCATGAAGAAACTCCATGCTGATGGAATTTTGGAATCACTTGATTATGAATCACTTGATGCTTGCGAACCATGCCTTATGGGCAAGATGACTAAAACTCCGTTCTCTGGAACAATGGAGCAAGCAACTGGCTTATTGGAAATAATACATACTGATGTATGCGTTCCAATGAGTGTTAAGGCTCGCGGCGGGTATCGTTATTTTCTGACCTTCACAGATGATTTGAGTAGATATGGGTATATCTACTTGATGAAACATAAATCTTAAACATTTGAACAGTTCAAAGAATTTCAGAGTGAAGTGGAAAATCATCGTGACAAGAAAATAAGGTTTCTATGATCTGATCGCGGAGACGAATATTTGAGTTACGAGTTTGGTCTTCAATTAAAACAATGTGGAATAGTTTCACAAAATCATGCCACCTGGAACACCACAGCATAATGGTGTGTCCGAACGTCATAACCGTACTATTATTGGATATGGTGCGATCTATGATGTCTCTTACAGATTTACCGCTATCGTTTCGGGGTTATGCTTTAGAGACGGACGCATTCACGTTAAATAGGGCACCATCAAAATCCATTGAGACGACACCTTATGAACTATGGTTTGGCAAGAAACCAAAGTTGTCGTTTCTGAAAGTTTGGGGCTGTGATGCTTATGTGAAAAAGCTTCAACCTGATAAGCTCGAACCAAAATCGGAGAAATGTGTCTTCATAGGATACCCGAAGGAGACTGTTGGGTACACCTTCTATCATAGATCGGAAGGCAAGACATTTGTTGCTAAGAATGGATCCTTTCTAGAGAAGGAGTTTCTCTCGAAAGAAGTGAGTGGGAGGAAAATAGAACTTGATGAGGTAACTGTACCTGCTCCCTTATTGGAAAGTAGTTCATCACTAAAATCTGTTTCTGTGACTCCTACACCAATTAGTGAGGAAGCTAATGATGATGATCATGTAACTTCAGATCAAGTTACTACCGAACCTCGTAAGTAAACCAGAGTGAGATCCGCACCAGAGTGGTACGGTAATCATGTTCTGGTGGTCATGTTACTTGACCATGATGAACCTACGAACTATGAGGAAGCAATTGTGAGCCCAGATTCCGCAAAATGGCTTGAGGCCATGAAATCTGAGATGAGATCCATGTATGAGAACAAAGTATGGACTTTGATTGACTTACCCAATGATCGGCAAGCAATTGAGAATAAATGGATCTTCAAGAAGAAGACTGACGCTGATGGTAATGTTACTGTCTACAAAGCTCGACTTGTTGCAAAAGGTTTTTGACAAGTTCAAGGGATTGACTACGATGAGACCTTCTCACCCGTAGCGATGCTTAAGTCTGTCCGAATCATGTTAGCAATTGCCACATTTTATGATTATGAAATTTGGCAAATGGATGTTAAAACTGCATTCCTGAATGGATTTCTGGAAGAAGAGTTGTATATGATGCAGCTAGAAGGTTCTGTTGATCCAACGGGAACTAACAAAGTGTGCAAGCTCCAGCGATCCATTTATGGACTAGTGCAAGCCTCTCAGAGTTGGAATAAACACTTTGATAGTGTGATCAAAGCATTTGGTTTTGTACAGACTTTTGGAGAAGCCTGTATTTACAAGAAAGTGAGTGGGAGCTCTGTAGCATTTCTGATATTATATGTGGATGACATATTATTGATTGGAAATGATATAGAATTTCTGGATAGCATAAAGGGATATTTGAATAAGAGTTTTTCAAAGAAAGACCTCGGTGAAGCTGCTTACATATTGAGCATCAAGATCTATAGAGATAGATCAAGACGCTTGATAAGTTTTTCAATGAGTACATACCTTGACAAGATTTTGAAGTAGTTCAAAATGGAACAGTCAAAGAAGGAGTTCTTGCCTGTGTTACAAGGTGTGAAGTTGATTAAGACTCAAAACCCGACCACGGCAGAAGATAGAGAGAGAATGAAAGTCATTCGCTATGCCTCAGCCATAGGTTCTATAAATTATGCCATGCTGTGTACCAGACCTATTGCATACCCTACCCTGAGTTTGGCAAGGGAGTACAATAGTGATCTAGGAGTAGATCACTGGACATTGGTCAAAATTATCCTTAGTGGAATAAGGATATGTTTCTCGATTATGGAGGTGACAAAAGGTTCGTCGTAAAGGGTTACGTCAATGCAAGTTTTGACACTGATCCAGATGACTCAAAGTCTCAATCTGGATACATATTGAAAGTGGGAGCAATTAGCTAGAGTAGCTCCGTGCAGAGCATTATAGACATAGAAATTTGCAAAATACTTACGTATCTGAATGTGACAGACCCGTTGACTAAAATTATCTCACAAGCAAAACATGATCACACCTTAGTACTCTTTGGGTGTTAATCACATAGCAATTTGAACTAGATTACTGACTCTAGTAAACCCTTTGGGTGTTGGTTACATGTCGATGTGAACTATGGGTGTTAACCACATAAAGATGTGAACTATTGATGTTAAATCACATGGCGATGTGAACTAGATTATTGACTCTAGTGCAAGTGGGAGTCTGAAGGAAATATGCCCTAGAGGCAATAATAAAGTTATTATTTATTTCCTTATTTCATGATAAATGTTTATTATTCATGCTAGAATTGTATTAACGGGAAACATGATACATGTGTGAATACATAGACAAACAGAGTGTCACTAGTATGCCTCTACTTGACTAGCTCGTTGATCAAAGATGGTTATGTTTCCTAGCCATAGACATGAGTTGTCATTTGATTAATGGGATCACATCATTAGGAGAATGATATGATTGACTTGACCCATTCCGTTAGCTTAGCACTCGATCGTTTAGTATGTTGCTATTGCTTTCTTCATGACTTATACATGTTCCTATGACTATGAGATTATGCAACTCCCGTTTACTGGAGGAACACTTTGTGTGCTACCAAACTTCACAACGTAACTGGGTGATTATAAAGGTGCTCTACAGGTGTCTCCAAAGGTACATGTTGGGTTGGCATATTTCGAGATTAGGATTTGTCGCTCCGATTGTCGGAGAGGTATCTCTGGGCCCTCTCGGTAATACACATCACTTAAGCCTTGCAAGCAATGCAACTAATAAGTTAGTTGCAAGATGATGTATTACGAAACGAGTAAAGAGACTTGCCGGTAACGAGATTGAACTAGGTATTGAGATACCGACGATCGAATCTCGGGCAAGTAACATACCGATGACAAAGGGAACAACGTATGTTGTTATGCGGTCTGACCGATAAAGATCTTCGTAGAATATGTAGGAGCCATTATGAGCATCCAGGTTCCACTATTGGTTATTGACCGGAGACGTGTCTCGGTCATGTCTACATTGTTCTCGAACCCGTAGGGTCCGCACGCTTAACGTTACGATGACAGTTTCATTATGAGTTTATATATTTTGATGTACCGAAGGTTGTTCGGAGTCCCGGATGTGATCACGGACTTGACGAGGAGTCTCGAAATGGCCGAGACATAAAGATCGATATATTGGACGACTATATTTGGACACCGGAAAGGTTCCGGATAAGATTGGGACAATACCGGATCACCGGGAGGTTATCGGAACCCCCCAGGAGGTGAAAGGAGCAAGGAGGGGAAAGGAGCAAGGGAGGGGCGCACCCCCCGAAGCCCAATCCGAATTGGGAAGGGGGCCGGCCCCCCCTTTCCTTCCTCCCTCCTTCCTCTTCCTTCACTCTCCTACTCCTAATAGGAAAAAGGGGAGTCCTACTCCCGGTGGGAGTTGTACTCCCCCCTTGGGCGCTCCACCCTCCTTGGCCGGCCCCCTCCTCCACTCCTTTATATACGGGGGCAGGGGGGCACCCCAGAGACACAACAATTGATCGTTGATCTCTTAGCCGTGTGCGGTGCCCCCCTCCACCATAATCCTCGATAATGTTGTAGCGGTGCTTAGGCGAAGCCCTACGACGGTAGAACATCAAGATCATCACCACGCCGTCGTGCTGACGGAACTCATCCCCGACACTTTGCTGGATCAGAGTCCGGGGATCGTCATCGAGCTGAACATGTGCAAAAACTCGGAGGTGCTATAGTTTCGGTGCTTGATCGGTCGGGCCGTGAATACGTACGACTACATCAACCGCGTTGTTATAACGCTTCCGCTTGCGGTCTACAAGGGTATGTAGACAACACTCTCCCCTCTAGTTGCTGTACATCACCATGATCTTGCGTGTGCGTAGGAATTTTTTTGAAATTACTATGTTCCCCAACAGGGTCCTCCACTACAAATCCTTTTTTTGAAAGCGCCTCCACTACAAATCCGCTTCTCCCCCGCCCTCTTGAAGAAAACCGATGATGCGTGCGGCGGTAGGGTTTGTAGGAGTACTACGGCATGCGGGGCCACGTCGTAGTAAATGGGAGAGCGATTGAGTTTGAGTCGACACCATAATATGTGTGGGCCGCTTGGTTTTACGGGAATGAGTCAGCATTTTGGGTTCGGGGACCAGTGGAGATATACGTACAAAAAATTGTGGACGTAGGTTCGACTGGAAGGCAATGATGCATGGGCCCTGCATTTTGATATACCCGCGGCCGCATGAAATTTGCTACTCTACTCAAAAATAGCTAGTAAGGTACACATGCATTGAATGCATGAGATTTGGAAACCAAATTATGAATAAATACACACTATAGCATGTAAAGATTTGAGTCATATATGCATGATGTAGATGTTCGTTTAGTTCTTATAGTTCATCTGATTCAAAATCAATTAGTTTTATAAAAAGATTAGGATTCATGGGATTGTGCATTATAAAGCATAAAGTAAAAAAATAGCAATTCATTTAGAAATAAAAGTTTGGGCAATTATGATACGGAAGATTCTAGAACAAAGGAGAAGTGCTTGTGTTTTGAGGTTTGTGCATTATGCTTAAGTTCAACCATGGAGTCTTCTAGATTGTACATGTGGCAGAATCTGGTGGAATGTTGACGATAATCAACGGCCAGTAGTGCTCAGATTTGCCATCTCTGCACTGTCGGATTAGCTTCATCCAACGACCATCTTTCAAAGTTATTCGCACACTATATAGGGGTATAGATAATGCATAAAAGTTCCTCCAAAAACATCTATACTAATGGGAAGTGAATGTATGCCTAAAATGAAAAAATGTAATACTCCCTCCGTTTAGGTGTATAAGTCATCTTAGGTTTTTTGCTAGTTAATAGCATTCCATGCAATGAATTAACCACTACATGTCATGTTTGAAAGTCTCCAACCATTGAAAGCATGCACGGCCCACATCTCTTATTGGTTGATATGTCACGAAACAAGAAATGGGGAGGGAGTTAATGTACCGTGCCTAAGTGTTTTGGGATTATTTGGTTTTCGGTAGATGACTTACACACCTAGACGGAGGGAGTACAAAGAGAAAAAATGAATTTCAGTTAAAAGAATGACATTTCTAACAAAAATGTGAATGTGAACTACATATGTGTGCACGTGACCAGCACATACATTGTCAATACAAAATTTAATGCAAGAAATAACTTATGAGTTGCATGAATTGATGATGTGGTGCTTGCATGCATAGAGTAGAAAAACAATGTGATTTATGACTTGCATGCATGATGTGTTCTTGTGCCATAGTTGCATGTCTAGGAAAAAAGCTACTAGTGGGTTGTCCTAGCTATTTAGGAATAGAAGATGTATACATGGAAGTTGTAGGGAAACAGATGACATGTATCTCAATTCCTATGAGTAGGGATTGTAAAAGAGATGTCATTTGGTTCACATCATAGGAACTTTTCTATTGAATCTAGAGATGACATGTATCTCAATTCCTATGAGGAGGGATTAGAAAAGAGATGTCATTTGGTTCACATCATAGGAATTTTTGTATTGAATATACACTAATGTTTATTTTCGTTTGGAATTATGGGAGTATAGGAATCCATTCATATGAACCAAGTGGCTCTAAAGCAATAAAAATGATATCATGTTTATTTCCTTTGAAATGTGGAGTATATGAATCTAGTCCTATGAACCAATTGGCTCTAAAGGAAAAAATCTTATAAAAATCATATCATATAGAGTTCCTATGATATTCCGCCACACAAAAGGATGGTTGAAATTGCTCCAGGTGATACGAAGGTCTTTCTTTGTAGACTCCTCCCCCATATTTATAGTTACCTCTCGAAGATGAATGAAATGATATATATACTGGGTATTCTATATGTGCATTTTGGTACACGAAAACTCGGTAAAAGTTTGCGAGGTTCGAATTTTCAATAAAGCTATATGCAATGCATTGTGGAATGGAGGGAGGAGCATATGACAGTTGCTAACACTCACATGGAAGACTTGTGTGTAGGAGGAGTGGCTGCTCTATTAATGACATGGCAAAACTGACACTGTCGGATGCCGATCTAATGGTTCTTACGGTGTTCATCAAGAAACGGCTTGTGGTGAACGTTTGTCAGATAATGATTTACAGACACATCATTGCATTGATACGTTCCCCCTCTCTCTCACGACACACGAACCCTCATGAGTCATGACTCTCCTGAGTCCTCTCGCACCCACCGTATATCTATAGGTAGACGTCAGTACGTCACACACATATGTGCTCTTCACACCCTACCCTCGGAACTTCTAAAAAACAGAAGACATCACACACCTTTTATTTTAGCTCACACGTCACACACTTATACTATTACTCTTGTGGCGAACGTTCTTTGGGCATAGTATATTGTACTCTCACGAAGAGAAGCGGTGCACGCACACACTAGTTCTCTCACACCCACTTGTGGGTACACGTAGGAGCGCATTTTTTTGAAGCTGGTACAACAAAATCACTCCACCATATATATAAGCAGGAGCCTTAGCGCTTGCTTTACTAGGGTTCCTCTCTTTCACTCTCTCATGCTCTCCAGATCTAAGCAAGACATAGGTGGCCACACTATATCTCTCTCTACTCACGACTGTTCACAATCCAGACGGACCACCTCGACCGGGGCAGGGGTGTAGATGCATCGTTCACGCTGTCGTCGGCGGCGAGGGAGGAGACCCAACGGCTGCCCGCGCGTCCCGATCGGCGGCCGTGTCGTTCTCTCCGAGAGAGTGCCAGCTCGGGAGGGCCTCCGACCCCTTCTTCCTCCTTGCGGTATTGTGGACAAGATTCGTCCACCCAACGCCATCTTTGCCACACGCCAACGTCCCTCAGG
Source organism: Triticum urartu (assembly GCF_003073215.2). Taxonomy (NCBI): domain Eukaryota; kingdom Viridiplantae; phylum Streptophyta; class Magnoliopsida; order Poales; family Poaceae; genus Triticum; species Triticum urartu. The sequence goes on from NC_053027.1 coordinate 279,097,446, forward strand.
TATATATTCCTTTGAAACCTGCCTTGCTCTACTGCCCCAGCTCCCCACGTGGCTGCGTGTGGATCTTTTTCTACTTCCGTCGGCTATTCCAAAGCCACCTAGACTTTTACTATTATTAGAAGTAAAGCTAGTTCATATAGTAGAATCTAAGAGTTGGTTCAAACAGGGAAGAAAGTGGGAAAGTTGTAGCATGAATCTAGGACTTGGTTATAAGAGGAAACGGGAGAAAGTAGTAGATACTGGCTACCCAACCGGTCTCTTGGTTGAAAAGGCGAAGAAAGCATGGTGGATGGCGAAGGGTGGGGGAAGTGGAGCTGTCTCTTGGTTGAAAAGGAAAGAAAGTGAGGGGTGTTGGGGGACAACGCAAATGAGAATGAGTAGGTCTAGATTTCCTGTGCTCACATAGGAAAATGTCGTCGAGGAGATAAAAAATGGGACAAATGCAGACATGCTGCCTGAGTGTTTGCTGCTCTCGGCAACCACATCTGCCTCACCACTTTATGCCCCTACTGTCCCTACGCCCATATCACTACCATTAATTTAAAATCACATGAAGCATTAAGCAATGCCACCTAATGTCACTATAAGTAATGGTCTAGTGCCATCGATAAATTGAAGCAATGCCACCACCATTTTATGAAGTGCTTCAGTATTGCTTTATTTCCCATGAATTGTGTTTTTGCAGTTACACTTAGATCTCACACCGCTAACATTGCTTCATCTCAGTGGAGCTGCAAAAATTTAATTGCACATTTACTGACCATGGGCCACTCTCATGACATCAATACTAATGCTATTGTTCTGCATGTTAATCTAGTGGCAATGTTGATGTGATGTGGTGCTACTTACTTAAGGGCACTTTCATAATGTCAATCTAGTGCCAATTATAACATAGTAGATGTTGTTGTTAATCATATGCCACTTCAAATATATGTCACTGTTTAAATAACTGTATTTCGTATTTGCGCAAACAGGGATGTCTGTCTCCATATCGTTTCTATCTGCGCAATCAAAAGTACACACCTCAATTTTAGTACAACTGCACAAAATGAGATGGCTATTCCTAGCTGCCGTCCTCTAACCACCAGTGTTCCAGATATTCCTACATTAGTAGTAACTAGGTAGAATGACCAACGCAATCTAAAAGAAGCTGACTCGTATGTTTTATTTCCTGATTGCAGTGCGGGGACGAGCGAAAACAACTGCATCCTAGTCCGGAATGCACTTTCTACGAGTTCATCCATGGACCGAGGACTAGCTGGCACGACTGCATAGAGGTTTTTGGGATAGGTGCGCAGACAAGAGGCATTGTGGTCTGCTTATTTCTGCAACTAGTGGTGCTTAAATTTAGTGGAATGCACAAGAATTTTAGCTGGTCTGTACACTACATGGTTTAGTTCAGCATTCCAGCTGAGAACACAATTATAATTGGTTATTATGGAATGAGAGAACCTAACCTTGGATGGTGGCAACAAGTGAAAACCAGAGTGAACTTCAGGAAATTTAAGCCTCGCGGGAGGCCCTTTGCTCAGAGAAGCCTTGCTTGTTTTTTCCTGATTTGTAAACCTTGTCACACCTTTCTCTTTGTGAACTATTATATGTTTGTTATGTTCTATGAATCATTGAGATGTATAAAATTGCTTAACTTATGCTTTTCAAGTTTTTTATGAAGCCAAGTTTAATGTGAGTATTCCACATGAACGCTGGACTAGCGTGTGAACGTTTGGAATTTACATTGTGGCCTCATTTAACTACATGAAACACTGTAACAAGATACGTAGTTGCTTATATGTCAGATAACAGATTATTGATTGTTAGCTGGTCAATAGCCTAGTGTTGAAGCGAGCTGAACCAATGTGCCGTGTTTTGCACAACTGCTTACAAGTGGGGTAGCACCAACAGTGTTTACAGGTACTTATGTATACGTCGGCGCACAGTTCTCGAACGAATACTCTATTTCATCAAACACACACTAATCGTATGATAAACCGTGACAACTTATGTCTTACCATGCCATATTCATGGAAAAACTAGTGAGGACGCATCTGTTTCGGCAAAAATTACGATGGTTCTCACATGATTCTCGGGCACACAAAAGTGGCAGCAGTTCCTATAGACGGATTCAAATAGAGTACTAGCCCCAGAGGGCTCGATAATAGGCAAGGTTCGGATAATTAGACACAGTCCAAACTACTATTAAACATTAGCTGGGGAAACTATTTCATGCCTCGATCTAATTTGGGCTAGACACAAGACGAACCTTGCAATGAACATCATCGAGGACGTCCGAAAGCAGCTCAATCCTGTGAACCTTCATGAAGATAACCTTGTGGCCTTGCCACTCATAAACTTGTTTGTGGAGGCATGCCACGTCATCTTCCTGTGTAAGCTTGGCAAGAATAGTATGCCTCACAAACGAAGGAGTAGCTCTGAACTTCTTGTGCTTCAGTACACCCTAGACAACACGCCTGACAACAGTGAGGCTGGAATACAACTCGACATCGGTATAAGCGCAAATGACTTCCAGGATCCAACATCCTAAGAACTCTATTTTCCCAGTGTGTATATTCAGGTCATACGCCTCATAGCGAGTGACATGTACAACCACACAATCCTTGTCTACATCAGGGCTCTAATTGAAATAGAAACAAATTCTGAACTACTTTCCAGTATAAGAAACACAAGTTATTTAAACCACTACGTATAGCATGGCATCAAAGCTAATAAAATTTTGCATTATTCATCACCACATACTTAGATGAAAAACCACAATTGAGATCGGCAAAGAAGAAAATCACCTTGGCCAGCTCAGCGGGGGGGGACACATCCTCGAAGGGGGAAAACTGTTCCTGCAGTGCCACGGGGGCTATAATCTCAAACGGGGCATTGACCATCTCAGTAGTGGCCGTGAGCATATCTGGGGTCAGCTCGGTGGCTGCCTCCATCTTCTTGGAGCTCTCTGTCTCGTGGGGATCAGCCTCCCGCGTATGCTCCAATATCGGCAGATCTTTTCCCGGTTCTCCACAGTCCATCATGAAACTGACGAATACTAGGAGACCACTGAAAGGAAAACACAATCGCAATGACAATGAAACAAAAAAGAGAGCGAGGATTGGTTATTGCTTTGCAGAAGTTCTTTTTTTCTCTAAATGAAAATATACCAACATCACGGATTCGCTTACCTTCCCTTCGTTGGGAGAGAAGAACAGTGGTAGATGCGAGTGTTCGCTTTCTTGAAGACGGTGAGGGAGAAGGGCATTCAACAAAGAGTGAAATGATGGTTGGTTCGTCCATCAAACTTAGACTGTGGGGAGGTGGGGTTTTGTGATACGACGGCTCGTTATTGTCGTGCTACGACCGGGGTGACTCTCCGCCTTCATACTGCCTTCTAATTTGGTGGATGGCATTTGGGCCCGTGCGCTGCATGGCCCGTATGTCGGTGAACAAAAGTAAAACTGCATTCAGTAAAGGGAGACGTTTCGATGACCTAGGAGGAGCCAGAAGCGGTAGTGTATCCACTATACTAGTAGTAATTGTTTTTCTAGGTAGTTGTAGAGTGTCTCCACTGTACTAGTAGTAATTGTTTCTCTGGGCCCAAGACAAAACAGCCCATCCACCCTAGTAAATAATAAAATCAATTCAAAAGCCCATATATTTACTTAATGAGAGGTGCTACCCACACCCAGCACACCGCCCCCAAAAAACCTTGGGTGCTCATCTTCCTCCTCAGTCCCACCCACCTCATGTCAGCTCGCTCCACTCGTACCCCCAAATTCCTCACCTCACTCCTACAGAAAACCCCAGCTCCCCTTCTTCCTCACTACTACAGAAATACCCCAGCTCCCCTTCTTCTTCACTCGCACTACAACTAGGCTTGTCATTCGTTACTCTACTCAAATCCATGAGCGCGACGCGACGCCCTCGAGGAAAATGGAGTCATATGACCCCAGCGCCAAGAAGACGAGGCTTCCGCCAGCGGCGACACCTATTGTAGATCCCGCACCCGAAAGCGCGGGGAGAAGAGGCGACCCCGCCCCCACCAGATCCCAGGAACCCATAGAATCTCGGGTGGACCGCATCAGCGATCCTCCGGACGCCATCCTTGGGGACATCATCTCGCTTCTCCCCACCAAGGATTGCTGCCGCACGCAAGTCCTCTCAATTCGGAGGCGCCCTCTATGGCGCGTTGTGCCCCTTAATCTCGACTGTCGTCAGCTATCTCTCTTCAATGATTTTGAAATCCCCAGAGCCATCATCTCCTCCCACCAGGGCTCCGTTCAAAGCCTCTGCATCCCGTCTTGCTACCTGAGCAAGCATACCACGCCCTGCATGGTGCACACCTGGCTGAAATCCCCTGAATTCACAGAACTAAAGCTCCTTGAGTTCTACTATTCCCCTGGAAATCACCTACCAGATCCCGAATGCCATGTACTTGTGCCCTCAGCACCAATGTCCATCTCGCGGTTTTCCTCCTCTCTCCACACCGCCACCTTTGCGCTGTGCTACCTACCAGACAACCTAGTACTAAACCTTCGACTCTCATTTCTCAAGAAACATTCACTTATGCGGGTTCGTATATCGGAGGCCTCATTTCACAGCATCATCCACTCTAGTTGCCTTGCCCTGGAGTGCTTGGTGCTTGTTTTTACAGTTAGAATCGGTTGTTTCCAAATAAAGTCGCCTAACCTTGTAAGAATTGGAATTTATTTTGACGGAAGGCAACTCATCATCCAAGATGCCCCTTCACTTCAAAGGTTGATCCTTGATTCTACTTATTCACCGTCACCTCTGCACCTAAACTGGAGACCTTGGGTGTAATACATGATCTTTGTGCTCATTTCAATATAGTGTTTGGCTCCACAGTTCTTCAGGTACTTTATATTATCATCTACACTTGTAACCATAAGCTGCATTTTAAATTTCTGCGCATAAGTTATATATCATCTCGGAGTACACATCTTGTACTAATATTATGTTCTATGCTCAATGAAGAGTTTTGTAACGCCCTCGATGCGGCTATATCTCCTACGTGTCGAAGCACGACTTAGAGGCATAACCGCATTGAAAGCAATGTCGCAAGTAAGGTAATCTTCACAACAACCCATGTAAATAGATAAAAGGGGTAAAGGTACATAGTTGGCTTACACTATTGATATCCCAACAATAAACAATGTTCCAACAAGGAACGATCTCCAATCTTCACCTGCAACTAGCGACGCTATAAGAGGGGTTGAGCAAAGCGGTAACATAGCCAATCAACGGTTTACTAGGACATGGTTGGTTAGAGGTTTGACATGGCAACTTGGGAGGCATGATAAGCAAGTGGTAGGCATCGTAGCATAGGCATAGCAAAAGAGCGAGCATCTAGCAAGCAAAGATAGAAGTGATTTCAAGGGTATGATCATCTTGCCTGCAAAGTTGTCAGAGTTGACTGGATCCTCGAAAGCAAACTCAACAGGCTCCTTGTTAGTGAACTCGTCTCCCGGCTCTACCCAAACAAGACAAACAAGCAAAAGGAACACAATCAACCATGTGCAATGCTCAAACAACATGATGCAAACATGGTATGCTATGTGGGATGCGATATGTGATGCATATGCAAGATTTGACAAGGAATGATTGAACATGGCCTCAACATGGAAATCCAAGAGTGCCACTAGAATGGCGAGGTGATTTCGGTTGAAATCGATATAAAGATCACCGGAATCGGATGCACGGTTTGGAAATGGCAAGCAAAACAAATATGGCACCTGTCTGCGATAATCAGCAAGTGACCAACTAAATGCATCAAGATAAATATGCTACAGCACTCAAACATGACAAAAAAATACATGGCAGGGATCCACTCATGATTCTTCACAAAAGATGAACACTGAGCTACGGCTAATCCATCCATTAACAGGTTCAAACAAGCATGGCAAAAATGCAAATGATAACAGATTTCAGACTTTGTGAAATTAACACAAGTCTGGAATTTATCATCAGGAAGCACACTTTAGAGCATGAAAAGTACAAGCTACAGGAACTTAACATGGCAAATCAAGGCATGGCATGAAGCTACTCAAAGCACTTAACAAAAGTCACTTAGTGACCTTGAGCCAAAAGGGATCATAAAATACAATTGCAAGCATGTGAACATGGCAAAAACATAAACAGATCTCAGACTTAGTGAAAAACTGGAGCATGCAAATCAGTTAACGAGTAGGCATGTTTACGAGCTCGATGCACTCACTACGGAGAATGGCATGACAAACTAAGCATACACCCATCAATAATACATATCATAGAAGCTATACATGGTAAGAACAACAACATAACATGCACGGATCAAGAACAACATCCTCGGCAAAATCGCTAACAAGTCAACAATCTGCCAGGATTCACGATATAGCAAAAGTAGAGCTCGATTGACTCAAGCTATGGTGCTCCATAAATGCAAACAAAGACATGGATGGATAGATCACCACAATGTTAACAAAACATCCTTACTTATCATCCTCAAAAGAGGCACGTATCACTAGGAAACAACATGAACATATGGCATACCGACAAAAACAGAACAAGGACTTAGTGAAATTCTAAGTCCCTGAAATCAGCATTACCGATTACGCTACTTTGCAAGCTTGTGCTAGTCACCACAAATATCACCAAAAAATACATGGTAAGCACCTCTGTAAAGATGGCATGGCATATAACAGAACTCATGTAGAGCTCAGGAGCATATCATGCACACATTAATCATGGCAAAAATGACAAATAGTTATTTGATGCAGCAGATCTAACAAATTTATCACATAGCCCTCTTCCAACAGCATTTCGGGCATCAAAATGAGCTCCAATGAAAATGATGCAATGAGATGAAACGATGTACTCGTTGAGGCGAACATTTTGATATGCTACACGCGCAAATCGGAGCTACAGATGCAGAGATACGACATGCCAAAGTTTGCAAAATAATTAGGGTTTGAGGGGAAGAAGTCAACCGAGATCTAGATCCAGATCGGGATCCGGGTACTGTTCACGCACTGTAGCAGCTCGAGGTCGCTGGAGCTAAAAGACGTCGCCGGACTTGGGGCTCGCCAGAGGAGAGGCGGCCGGAGATGGGGGTCGCCGGAGCTTGGCTGGCCGGATCCAAAGCTTGGAGAGGAGGAGGCCGGCCGGTCGGCAAGGTCGCCGCGGTGGGGCGGCTCGGCCCCGGCCGCAGGGCGGCGGCCGGAGTCAAGGCGCGGCTGGGGCGGCGAAATGGCGAGGTCGCCGGCGATGGCGCGCGGCGGCCGGAGCAGGGAGGCAGGCGGCGCTCGGCGGCGCGCGGGAAGACGAAGGCGGGCGCGGGTGGCGCGGCTTCGGGCCGGGAGGGCCCCGCCTGGGCCCGGGCGGGCCTGCGCGGGTGAGGCGGCGATGTGGTACCCCCGGGACAGGTGGCGGCTCCGGGTTGGACGGCGGAGGCGGCGGACGTGTCCGGTTGCGGCCGGACATGTCCGATAGCACGCGAGGTGATTTTCTAGGGTTTCGCCCGGGATTTGGAATGTGGGGATCTATATATAGGGGTAGAGGGAGCTAGGAAGCTCCAAATGGAGTGCGGTTTTTGTCCACGCGATCGTGATCGAACGCTCTAGATGATGGAAGGGTCTTTGGTGGGTTTTGGGCCAAATTGGAAGGGTGTTGGGCTGCAACACAAACGAGGCCTTCTCGGTCCCTCGGTTAACCGTTGGAGTATCAAACGAAGTCCAAATGGCACGAAACTTGACAGGCGGTCTACCGGTAGTAAACCAAGGCCACATGACAAGTCTCGGTCCAATACGGAAATGTTTAACCCCCACACACGAAAAGAGGTAGAAAGGGGCACCGGAGGAGATAGGAGCGCCGGAATGCAAAACGGACAACGGGGAAAATGCTCGGATGCATGAGACGAACACATATGCAAATGCAATGCACATGATGACATGATATGAGATGCATGACACAGACAACAACACACGGAGGCAAAAACCCGAACCCGAGGAAAATAAAATAACTTAGGCCGGAAACGGCAAGAGTTGGAGTACAGATAAGGTAAATTACATCCAGGGTGTTACAAGTTTCTCCATGGATAGCCTATCAATGGTGCTAAATTCTGTCGAGATCTTATATATCCAAATGAATAGTTTTGATCTGAACAAGATTATTGGCTTGCTTCAATGCTTTCCATGTCTGGAGAAGTTGTAAATAAAGGTGATTATTTCACACACATTGGAAGCCTGCATATGGTGTACTAGAATTAACCGTTCAGGTGTTGCTCTTTCGACACTCCTTTTTTAGACCTTAACTATTTTCAATCTTCATGTCTATTTAGGCAACTGGACGGGGTAAGAAAGTTATAACCAATCGGTGGATTCGTAAGCACCGGGATTTTCACACTTCTCATGACATTCGATTGAAGACAAAATAACGCTAGAATGATATGTAGCCAACCATGCAAACACTAGATTTGTCACATTCTTCCTGCTGAATGTGAGGTTACTATTGTCCATCAGGCTTAAGTTTATCAGCAGCATGATTTTTACGAATGGGTATGTCAAAGAGCAGTAAAAGAAGTTTCAGGTGGGCAAAATAAGTTTTGAACGTGTCGGGCTTCTATTTACGACATATTGTGGTCATAATCCAGTAAATTTTACGACCCAGGATGTTCATTCTATGGACTTGACCGATCCATTTGACTGTGACTGCCGAAAACAATGCTAGAGTTAGATGTTGTTGCCCTTTTCAACCTGGGTTTTGTCTAAACCTGATGAACAATTAACCCTCGTGCTTTTGTACAGTTTGTAAGCTCGAGTTAGATGTTCTTGCCCTTTTCAACTCATATGTGACTGTTATATTTTCTTTGAAACAAGGCAAATGGCTTGTCATTTCTTTAATTTAGAGAGAAATATTGTAACAAATCCCAACCAAGGGAAATAACATCACTCTCACTGGCTGCTTGAGCTCACTGTGCATTACAAAAGCCAAGTGATTAGCCCCCACCAGCACCCACAAACTTATTTTGAACTAGCGCACCAAATGGGCTGTAAATTTTCATAGGAAAGGCTGCATGACCATGACAGATTTGGATTCTGACATTTGGGACCCATGAGGAAATAGCCTATCCAAGGTGGTGTCGACTTACTAGCAGTCAACAAACGATTCTGCCTACTAGCCATTGGATTGACATCCAACATCTATCATGTATCTTCTATCTCTTGTGTACTTCCTCCAGCCGCCCAATCCAAACCACCCCGTCGGCTCCGCCTGCTCCTGCCTCCCATGGCTGGCTGTGCCTCCGCCGCCCTACAGTACCCTCCAACATTGGCCAGTCCCTCCCTCTATTCCTCCACACATCCTGTTATTCTTTGGCGATGTCAGCCCCAACACACACCCGCACCTGAACCAGTCAACCGTCGTACTCCCCTCCGGCTGCGACTGGACCGGCGCATCTTCTATGGCTCATGTTCGTTCCGTCTGAGGCCTCGTCGTCGTCCTCCGCCTTGGTTCACTCGTCGTGCGCGGTGCGCCGCCCTCTTGTGTTGTCAACGTCGTCAACAACCGAGAGGAACAAGGAGATGAATGTACGTGGAGAGGATGACAGTAGGGACCCACCGGTGTCATGGCAGTACGCAAGCAAGTGCCTCGTTATTACAAGCCCAAAAAATGGTTCCTCCTAATGGTTGGACATCTGGAGCTCACGCCATTATCAATGTAGTCAATAAATGAGAGAATTACACAGCGAGCGGCTGAAACCAGGGACCCAGCAGGTCGCGCAGTTGTTATTTTTTGAGGAACAAGCAATTGTTATTTATACTAGTTTTAGCGACAGATCAGGGTAACAACGGGGCTGTGCGGGGGTTGTGGCCCATCTAGTCAGGGTTTTATTTATGTTTACCACATCATGAGCCCAGTTGTGTTTTTTTCTTGCTGAAAATGGCTAGCCCAGTTATATTTTTTTTAAAGAAATACCCAAACGAGGCCTACTTGCTTTATCAGCCCTGATGGGCTGCAAATCTTTCAAGACGAGGAGAGTTTCATTCGGTTTGCCCAGAAATGGGATGTACATTTTTAGAACACATCAAACCGGGAATTAGTTTCATTTTTTTTCATTACATGATTTTACATTCCATTGATTTTTATGGGTGGACAATTATTTGGATTTTATATTTATATAAATTATTTTTCAAAATAGTTTGATTGTGACTTGATATTTCGGGATTAAAAACAATACCGCACCAAAATATGCAAAATTTTGTATAATTTTTAACCGTGGCCACAATATGGGGTGTAATGCTAACAAAAAGAAGATGGGCTCCAAAAAATTCTTAAGATTTGGCAAATGGGTAGTAAATTATTAGAAATAATGGCAGATGGGCTATATGTTGTTTTCCACAGATTTGAGGCTGACTTGTGCGCCTACTATAGGTTGACACGTATGCTTTCCTAAAAAAAGGTTGACGCACGCGCAATGCCATGTCAACTTAGTCAACACACGAGAGCAGTGACTGTTGGATGTCCATCCAACGGCCATCGTGCTTCCTCAATCTCCGCTCTTCCTGCTCCAGCCGCTCAAACTAGCGCCGATGGGACTGCCTGCTCCCTCCTCTCGTGGCCGGCTATGCTGTCGCGCAGGCCTCACCGCCCCATCGTACTCCCATCGCTGGCCTAGCCATCCCTCTACTCACCCACACCTGTTGTTATCTCCGGCGACGGTAGACGAACCAGTAAACCCTCGTACTCCCCTTCGCGTGGGAAACAACTGCCGAGTCTTCCCTGGCTCTGTGTCGTTCCCTTCCTAGGCCTCGCCGTCGTCCACCGCCCTGGTGCTCTCGGCGCAGCATGGTCAACGCGGTCAACGAACGACATCCATCGGAAGTGGTCTGTATGTGGAGAGGCTGACAGCTGGGTCCTTGGCCACATGCAAGGAAATGCCTCCTTATTATGCGCAAAATAATGATTCCTCCACGTGACAGCTGGGACCTACCAGAAGGGCCTCTGTATTTCGTGAAAAAACGTTCGCCCCGCTGACAAGTCAGACCCACTAGTTATATCTTCGCATGCAATGAAGTGCCTCCTTATTGCGCACAAAAAAATGAATACCCCCTATTAGCTGGGACCCACCATAGTGGGAGGCTGACTTGTGGGCGTACTAAGTTGACGGGGACGGGGGGCTTTGTCAACTTGGTCAATATGAACGATTCTAGCTCCAGTGACCATACGATGTCCATCCAACGGCCGTAATGCTTCTTCAACCTCTAGTCTTCTTGCTCCAGCCGCCCAAACCAGCGCCGGTTGTCCCGCGTGCTCTTGCCTCCCGTGGACAATTGTGATGCCGCGAAGGCCTCACCACCCCTACTACTCCCACCGCTGGCCAGGTCATCCACTCACCCACACCACCTGTTATTCTGCGTCGACGACAACCTCACACCGCAGCCGAACCACTCAAGCCTCGTACTCCTCTCCGCATGGGCTTCCACTGCCGCGTCTTCCCCGGCTCCGCGTCATCCCGTTCCAAGGCCTCACCGTCGTCCACCGCCCTGGTGCTCTCGGCGCGGCGTGGTCAACATGGTCAAGGAACGACTTCCATCGAAAGAGTACTGTACGTGGAGAGGCTGACAGCCGGGTCCATGGCGCTGCAAGGAAGTACCTCCTTATTACGCAGAAAATAATGATTCATCTACCTGATAGCAAGGACCCACCGGACGAGCCACCGTATTTCGCGAAAAAAAACGTTTCCCCCCGACTGCTGGGACCCACCAGCTACATGTTCGCACACAAGGAAGTGCATCCATATTACAGGCAAAAAATGATTCGCCCCCTGACTGCTGGGACCCACCAGCTATATCTTTGCAAGCAAGGAAGTGCCAAACAATCGGGACCCACCTGGTCGAAGCGTACGTACTGTTGTCATTCTGGTCACGAACGTGTATGTACATATTGGTAGATCGGTCTGTCTGCAACCTGTAGCGATGAACCGTGGGAGTGTAAGGAAGGACATGTGTCATAGTAGAGACGCGCACATGCCATAGTAGAGGCGCGCACGTAGCATGTCATGCAGTCCCGTTAATATCATGTACACGTACGTACATCGGCCAGGTTGCAAGAAAGTAAATACAGCCACGTACTTACATATGGGCAGAGTCTCGAATGCCTACTCGCGCATACATGCGGCCAGGTCTCGTGTACATGGTTGGGTCGGAATGGAGAAACTGCATCGTCGTGTTCATCAGGAGGCAACGAAATACGTCGTGTTCATCGGGAGCCAACCGTCTTGGGCGGAACAGCCAATCGAAATGAGGCCTGGCATACCGCGGAACAGAGGAAACGGCATTGAGTTCGACCGGCCACGCATCGACCAGATCATGGATTCCACCTCCGGTTGCAACCTGCTTTCCTTGTTGGATGCCTACTCCAGGTACCACCAGATTTTCATGTCCAAAGAAGATGAAGAGAAGACCGCGTTTATAACCCCATGTGGCACATACTACTTTGTATGGATGCCCTTTGGGTTAACAAGCGCGGGATGCACTTTCACAAGGGCAGTACAGAGTGGCTTTGAGTCTCAGCTGCATAGAAATATTGAAGCCTTGGAAGGTACCATTGCCAGTGGTCAATACTAAGAACAAGTCAACTCTCATTCAGGACTTGGAAGATACCTTTGCCAGTCTGCGCAAGATAAACTTGAAGCTAAATCTAGAGTAGTGTGTGTTTGGCGTTCCTTCCGGCAAGCTACTTGGCTTTTTTGTGTCCCATTGGGGGATAGAGGCCAACCCTGACAAGATAAAGGCGATTGAGAAGATTCAAGCACCCAAGACAGTCAAAGATGTGAGGCGTTTGACTAGATGTGTTACCATGCTAAGAAGGTTCATTTCCAAGTCTGCCGAGCGTGCCCTACCATTATTCAAAGTCTTGAAGAAGGCAGGGCCCATGGCGTGGACCCCGGAGGCAGACGTTGCGCTACAAGATTTGAAGACCTACCTTTCCTATATTCCCACCTTAGTCGCTCCTAAACCACAAGAGCTGTTGTTGCTATATTTAGCGGCGACCAATCAAGTGGTTAGTGTAGTGCTGGTGGCACAGCGGGAGGTGGACGGAGCAGCAGCTGCAACCACCACCCCCTAAAGCGAGGAAAGTGGATTCATCCCGGCAAGGTCAGTTGTAGATCAAAACAAGGAAGAGCGGGGTGATAGAGACAATTGCCAGATCGCGACAAGGAAGAAGGTGGTGCAGCGACCAGTGTAGTTCGTCAGCTCCCTGCTGCAGGGGGCTAGGTTAAGGTACCCTGGCATGCAAAAGTTGATTTTTGGCCTCATCATGGCCTCAAGGAAACTGCGCCACTACTTCTAATCAATGTTCAAGAAATCGTTAACTGGTAGCTGCTTAGTCAGTTTAGGAGTAGCGATTAATTGGTAAATCGGCATATTAACTGGATTAATCGGTCGACCATTAATCGGTAGATTGAATAGGAACTTGCCAATATATATCTAGACTTTTTGTGTTTATACCATACTCTCATTCTCCCAGCTATGTAGAATACCAAAACATATGCTTCCATAGACATATGAAAAGCATATAGAGGAGGTAAAATTATTAATCCTAGCTATTAAGGAGTGGGATGGGGCTTGAAGGGGTTACGAGCCAAAAATTGGGGCTTTGTTTGCCCACCCATTAATGCGACAACAGGGATTAATCAGCATGACAACTGATTAATCGGTCTAACCGGCCAATTAATCGGCCTGACAAGTTAACGCGACAAATAAGTGTTATTCGATTTGGCCATGCTATGAGTAGCGATTAACTGGCCCATTAACTGATTAATCGGGTGAATTCTTGAAGAGTGCTTCTAACCCCATAAGATCACAGTAGTCACCCGCTTCCCCTTGCAATGCATACTGAGGAATCCCGAGGCCACTGGTAGGATAATGGAGTGGGCTTTGGAGTTGTCCAGCTTTGGTTTGAAGTTTGAGAGCACATCAACCATTCAGAGCAGAGCACTAGTAGAGTTCATTGCAGAGTGGACGCCTACCCCTGACGAAGAAGTGTTGGAGACAATTACCCCCAGCGAGGAAGCACCCCAAGAATGGATCATGTATTTTGATGGTGCCTTCCCCCTATAGGGTTCTGGACCTGGCATGCTTCTCGTTGCTCCCACTGGGGAGCACCTCAACACGTGGTTCAAATGCATTTCCCCCGGGAGAAGGCTACCAACAATACTCCATAGTATGAAGGACTCCTTGTCGGGCTCATGATCGCAACAGAGTTGGGAATCGAGAAGTTGATCATTCGCGGAGATTCATAATTGGTGGTAAGGCAAGTAAACAAGGATTATCAAAGCCCATTGATGGAGGCATACATAGAGGAAGTGATGAAGTTGGAGGAGCGCTTTTATGGATTACAAATAGAGCACGTACCACGTGCGGAAAACAACATTGATGATCATATATCAAAGTGCGTTGCGCCAAACACTCCCTGTGGAACGAGTGACTTTTGTTCTCCATCTCACTCAACCCTCCGTATCCCCGACAACAATGGCCATCAAGAGGAGGAAACTGGACTTCGGAAATCCTCTCCCGAAAGAGCTTCCCAAAGCCCCCGGCAGAGAGCTTGGCCGAAATGACTCCCCTTCAATCGGTGAGCTGCACTCTCCCACCAAACTACTATTCTTTGCGGTCGAGGCATGCGCCCCCATCAATGAGGAGGTGCCGCTAGTCCTTGTTGTCAAGCCTCAGGCTCCAACTTGGGCGCGACACATAGTTCATTTCCTCCAAACAAGAGAACTCCCCGAAGAACAAGAAGAAGCTGAAAGAGTATCCTAGAGGGCCAGTATGTATTAGTTCGTGAACAACACACTATATAGAAGAAGGCCCAACGGTGTGAAATTGAAGTGCATTTGCCGGGAAGAAGGAAAGGAACTATTGACGAAGATACACCAGGGTATGTGTGGCTCCCACATTGGATCAAGGGCCCTGGTTGGAATAACTTTCCGGCAAGGTTTCTACTGGCCCACATCCCTCCAAGATGCAATCGAGCTAGTCACCAAGTGTGAAGCCTGCCAGTTCCATTCCAAGAATATCCATCAGCCTGCTCAAGCTCTTCAAACGATTCCTTTGTCATGGCCATTTTCGGTCTAGGGGCTCGGCATCTTGGGCCCCTTCCCCTATGCTACCGGGGGCTTTGAATACTTGTTTGTCGCAGTCGACAAGTTTACAAAGTGGACGAAAGTGGAGCCCGTGAAGAAGGTGACTGCACAGTCAGCTATCAAGTTCTTGAAATGATTGGTCTGCCATTTCCGAGTACCCGCCAGAGTCATCACTGACAATGGCACCCAATTCACAGGCCGCGCCTTCATGCAATACATTCATGCCCTTGAAAGCAAGGTTTCATTTGCCTCTATTGCCCATCCCAGAAGCAATGGACAAGCTAAGAGGGCAGATGCCAGAGTGCTACGAGGACTCAAAACAAGAACATTTGATAAATTGCAGAAGTGTGGCAGGCGATGGATCAACGAGCTGCCGGTCGTTCTTTGGTACCTCCGCATGACACCAGATTGAGCTACCGACAAGGCTCTCTTCTCCCTAGTCTATGGGGCAGAAGCAGTGATCCCCATGGAACTCATATTCGGATCACCTCGGGTGCTTGCCTATGTGTAACATCCCAAATTTTCAATTTGGAATGTTATACATAGGTCATTCATGCATATCATATTTTATTGCATTTCGTTTTGCAATCCTCGAAAATCCCAAGAAACTCAAGGACCCACCGAGAGAGTTGGGGATTTCATGTTCTTCATATTTGAATTTTATCAAATATTGAGGCAAGGATCATTTTGGTTTTAATAATTTTTCTCTCCGAAAATATTTCATATTAAAATATATGAGAGGAGATAATATGAATTCTCCAAAAATAAGTGAAATATTGGAGGAAAAATATTAAAATCAAACGAATAAATTTTATTTGGATTTTATTGCAATTTTTTAGGAATTAGGAAAAAATATGCATTTTTGAAAATTGCATTACAGGCCCAAATAAATGTTCACTTTGTCCGGAATATTACTAGAGGACCGTGAAAATTTATTTCCTGAATTTTGGAGTCCGTTTAGTATTTATTTTATTTGTTTTTCCGCGTCAGGTTTTTTTAAAAAAAAGAGCACCGACCTAACGGGCCGTGCCCGACTAGGACTCCGCTCGACCAGATTTTTAAGGGAGGCCCGAGGCCCGCGAAGCCACCAGCCCCGCCCGAACCCTAACGCTGCCTCCCGCCGCGCCGCTTCCCGCCGCTGCCGACCCCGCCTGCCGCCGCCGGAGCCACTGCCAGCCGCCCGCCGCTGCCGATCCCGCCGACGCCGAGGTAGCCGCTGCCGCTGTGCAGGTTTCTCGGGAAAACCATTGGTTTTTTTTTGAAAACCCTAGATCTAGTTTTTTAAAATAGATCAGTTGGTTCATTTTTCTGTCGGTTTATTTATTTAGCAGATGTTCATCCGTATGTTCGTTTTAACGAACGTTGTTCGTCGGTTTTTCTTTTTCCAGGGTTTTTCCACGATTATTACCGATCGCGATTTCTGCCCTAATCTTTGATTTAGTATATCTTTTCGCTCGTTTATCCAAATCAGGTGAAACAAGTGCCTAGATCTTCGTCTCGAAGCCCTCTTTCTGTTAAACCAACTTGAACAAGATTTTGGTACTGTAAAATTTGACTTTAGTCCAGATTAGTAATCGGGTCTTGTTTCTTTCGCAGTTTGATTTTCGTTGCTCCATTGGATTTTATTCTTTTTGCAAACCGGAGTTCTTCAGTTGAACTTCCTGGTTAGATCTTCTTATTTGAGTTTTAACCGTGCATCTTTGCTTGATTGCTTATGTATGTTATTGTTTGTTTGCGATAGAGTACCCGGAGTCCGAAGCGTGCTACTACGAGTTACTAGGTTTTGCAGAACGTCAGCAAGGCAAGTAACACATTGATCATACTCTTTCATACCCAGTTTTTATGCATAGTTACAATCCTCAAACACTGCATGCTTAGTATGTGGTTAACATGTGGGTATTGGGAAGTAGTTGATGAGGTAGAACCTATTACCTGTTTCATTATCAAACCCTTGGGAGTTACTTCTACGTTATGCTTATATTGTTACGCTATGCTAGTAGACGTGGATTGGGTTTGAGTGTATCCATGACTGATGTGAGAGTTTAATTAATGGTTAAATTCTAAGGTGGCAACTTTAATACACATCTGGGTAGATTGTTGGTTTTTGGCACCTGGGGTTATACCAGTGTTTTCCTAGGAGATCCCGAGGTTATACCGTGTGATCCTCCTATGGTCTGTCACCCAGGCTCAAAGGGATCATAAGATTATTCATGCTAGAAACTTCCGTGTGCAGCCATATTATGGGCTCTAGCATAGTTGAGTAGGTTGCATGACCTCTTCCAGTGGTAGGCTAGCAGATGTAGGGGATGTAGGTTGGTACTGTCTACCCGGGGTTAGAGTTAATGCTTCTGAAAGACTGTGTCTCGGTCATCCGTTTCTCAAACACCGTGTAGTGCGAGAAATCCAACGGAGGAGATCGAGTCTTGTGGGGAAAAGTGTGCAAACCTCTGCAGAGTGTACAAACTAATCATGGTTAACCGTGTCCCCAGTTGTGGACAACTTGAGTATCTAGTTCTTGGATTATCATATGGATCTCATCACTATAAATTAATTGTTGGGTTGATAATTAATTTTAATTGGGATTGAGATGGGGGTACCATTCTCAATGTTTCAACCACCATGATAGTTAAATAAAGTATATTCCTTTGTTGTAGCGAAAAATTGGCTTTTCGCAAAAACATTATAACCATAGATCCTCCACCAGCCAAATATGCATGTAGTGATAGCATTTACCCGTTCATTGCTCTACTGTGTTATATTGCCAGCATATTCCATGTGTTGACCCGTTTTCGGGCTGCAACATATCATGTTGCAGACTTTTCAGACGAGGAGTAAGATGTGATAGGTCATTTGTCATGCACTCAGCTATGCCGTTGGAGTTGATGGACTCACTTTATCTTCCAAGTTTTCCGATGTTATCTTATTTAGATGGACTTAATCCATATTTATTGTAATAAGTTCTCTCTTGAGACATTCGATGTAATAAGTGTGTGATTGCTACTCTGTTATAAATCCTTCGAGTACTATGTGTGTCAGCATTACCGATCTAGGGATGACACTGAACACAGAGACTTGACCATCTGAGGTCGGGTCGCTACAAGATGGTATCAGAGCCCACGCTGTCTGTAGGACACGACCACTAAGATGAGCCATAGATCACTCTTATCTACTCATTTCTGACTCCTCTCCATTTTCTACTCTTTAGGATGGCCGACTCAAGGAACAAGTTTGCACAACCGGATGAAGACACCCCTTTTGGACGACACTTGAAGGAAGTCACTAGGTACATGGACATCGGAATACCAAGATTCACCTAGACCTACACCGCCACTTTACTAGAAGAGGAGCTTAAGTCTACACGCGATGGATATGAGGAGGAAATGATGATACTTGTGGAGAAGAATGACGACATGACCAGGAAGCTAGGAGTTTTCATGGGAGACCCTACTCCAGGAGGAGAAGACGACGAACCCAATGAAATTCGTTCTGAAGACTACATCATCATCGACGACACCGACTCCGACCCCGACGATACTGATGATGATTATGAAGATGAAGCTGGAGAAGATATCATGGAGTCTTCCATCGATCAAAATTTCTAGTAGACCACCATATGATCAGTAGTGTTTCCCCATGTATATAGAATAGTCAGAGCACTGTAACGATAGTCAGATCGATTGTATGCCCTTGCTTGATTGATTGAGTGATATGATATGATTGTGTTTGTCTCATGTGCATATGGGTAGTGCTTTTCTCCTTAGACCTCATTCTATTCTAATCTCTCCCCTCTAAAAACCCATCAGATGCCTCCGAGATGTGACCCCGGTTTCGCTTTCCCACCGGAGCTCACTCAGTTGATCCAGCAGCAGAATACACTGATGCAGTTGCTAGTTCAGAATCAGGGCAGCAACAACAACAACAACAATAACAACAACCCACCGCCACCACCTCCAGTTGACAACTTAGCCCGCTTTCTGAGGTTACACCCGCCGGTGTTTTCCAGTAGCACCGAGCCCATAGTTGCGGATGATTGGCTACGTAGGATTGGAAGGAAGTTAACCATTGCCGGTTGCACAGATGCTGAGAAGGTGTGTTTTGCTGCAAACCAATTGGATGGACCCGCAGCCGCATGGTGGGAGAATTACACAGCCACTTTTCCCATAGCCAATGTTACTTGGGAGCAGTTTCAGCAAGCTTTCCGCACAGCCCATGTCTCAACTGGAGCTATGAGCATGAAGAAGCATGAGTTTCGCAACTTGCGTCAGGGAAATCATACTGTGGCCCAGTACGTAGATTATTTTAGTAAGCTATCTCGTTATGCCCCTGATGATGTGGCCACAGATGCCGCGAAGCAAGAGAATTTTATGGAAGGGCTTAATGATGAGATGAGCATGCAGTTGATAGTGGCAACATTTAACAACTACCAGGAGCTGGTAGACAAGGCTCTTATGATTGAAGGAAAGCAGGAGCAGATTGAGAGCCGCAAGAGGAAGTATGGACAAGGAAAGTACAATTCTGGAGCTTAGCAGAAGCCTCGTGCTACCTCTTGAGCACTGTGTTGGTATTCCCTTGAAGAGGAAAGGGTGATGCAGTAAAGTAGAGTCAGTATTTCCCTCAGTTTTTGAGAACCAAGGTATCAATCCAGTAGGAGATCACGCTCGAGTCCCACGCACCTACACAAACAAATAAGAACCTCGCAACCAATGCGATAAAGGGGTTGTCAATCCCTTCACGGTCACTTACGAGAGTGAGATCTGATAGATATGATAAGATAATATTTTTGGTATTTTTATGATAAAGAGAAATAAAGATGCAATGTAAAATAAACGGCAATAGAAATAGCTAAGTGTTGGAAGATTAATATGATGGAAGATAGACCCGGGGGCCATAGGTTTCACTAGTGGCTTCTCTCAAGAGCATAAGTATTACGGTGGGTAAACGAATTACTGTCAAGCAATTGATATAATTGAGCATAGTCATGAGAATATCTAGGTAAGATCATGTATATAGGCATCACGTCCGCGACAAGTAGACCGAAACGATTCTGCATCTACTACTATTACTCCACACATCGACCGCTATCCAGCATGCATCAAGAGTATTAAGTTCATAAGAATAGAGTAATGCTTTAAGTAAGATGACATGATGTAGAGGGATAAACTCATGCAATATGATATAAACCCCATCTTTTTATCCTCGATGGCAACAATACAATACGTGTCGTTTCCCTTTCTGTCACTGGGATCGAGCACCGCAAGATTGAACCCAAAGCTAAGCACTTCTCCCATTGCAAGAAAGATCAATCTAGTAGGCCAAACCAAACTGATAATTCGAAGAGACTTGCAAAGATAAACCAATCATACATAAAAGAAATCAGAGAAGAATCAAATATTGTTCATAGATAAACTTGATCATAAACCCACAATTCATCGGATCTCGACAAACACACCGCAAAAGAAGATTACATCGAATAGATCTCCAAGAAGATCGAGGAGAAATTTGTATTGAGATCCAAAGAGAGAGAATAAGCCATCTAGCTATTAACTATGGACCCAAAGGTCTGAAGTAAACTACTCACACATCACCGGAGAGGCCATGGAGTTGATGTAGAGGCCCTCTGTGATCAATGCCCCCTCCAGCGGAGCTCCGGAAAAGGCCCCAAGATGGGATCTCTCGGGTACAAAAGGTTGCGGCAGTGGAATTAGGTTTTCGTGGTGCTCCTGGATGTTTGGGGGTATGGGGATATATATAGGAGGAAGAAGTACGTCGGTGGAGCAATCAGGGGCCCACGAGGGTGGAGGGCGTGCCTAGGGGGGTAGGAGCGCCCCCTGCCTCATGCCCTCCTCAATTGTTTCTTGACGCCCACTCCAAGTCTCCTGGATCACGTTTGTTGAGAAAATCACGTTCCCGCAGGTTTCATTCCATTTGGACTCCGTTTGATATTCCTTTTCGGTGAAACTCTAAAATAGGCAAAAGACAACAATTTGGGTTGGGCCTCCGGTTAATAGGTTAGTCCCAAAAATGATATATAAGTGTAAAATAAAGCCTATTAACATCCAAAATAGATAATATAATAGCATGGAGCAATCAAAAAATATAGATACGTTGTAGACGTATCAAGCATCCCCAAGCTTAATTCCTGCTCGTCCTTGAGTAGGTAAATGATAAAAAAGAATTTTTGATGTGGAATGCTTTCTAACATATTTCTCAATGTAAGTTTTCTTTATTGTGGCATGAATGTTCAGATCCGAAAGATTCAAGATAAAAGTTTAATATTGACATAAAAATAATAATACTTCAAGCATACTAACTAAGCAATCATGTCTTCTCAAAATAACATGGCCAAAGAAAGTTATCCCTGCAAAATCATATAGTCTAGCTATGCTCTATCTTCACCACACAAAATATTTAAATCATGCACAACCCTGATGACAAGCCAAGCAATTGTTTCATACTTTTGATGTTTTCAAACTTTTTCAATCTTCACGCAATACATGAGCGTGAGCCATGGATATAGCACTATATGTGGAATAGAATGGTGGTTGTGGAGAAGACAAAAAAGGAGAAGATAGTCTCACATCAACTAGGCGTATCAACGAGCTATGGAGATGCCCATCAATAGATATCAATGTGAGTGAGTAGGGATTGCCATGCAATGGATGCACTAGAGCTATAAGTATATGAAAGCTCAACAAAAGAAACTAAGTGGGTATGCATCCAACTCGCTTGCTCATGAAGACCTAGGGCATTTTGAGGAAGCCCATCATTGGAATATACAAGCCAAGTTCTATAATGAAAAATTCCCACAAGTATATGAAAGTGATATCATAGGAGACTCTCTATCATCAAGATCATGGTGCTAATTTGAAGCACAAGTGTGGAAAAAGGATAGTAGCATTGTCCCTTCTCTCTTTTTCTCTCATTGTTTTGGGCCTTCTTCTTTTTTTATGGCCTTTCATTTTTTTTGTCCGGAGTCTCATCCCGACTTGTGGGGGAATCATAGTCTCCATCATCCTTTCCTCACTTGGGACAATGCTCTAATAATGATGATCATCACACTTTATTTAATTACAACTCAAGAATTACAACTCAATACTTAGAACAAAATATGACTCTATGTGAATGCCTCCCGTGGTGTACCGGGATGTGCAATGATGCATGAGTGACATGTATGAAGAATTATGAACGGTGGCTTTGCCACAAATACGATGTCAACTACATGATCATGCAAGCAATATGAAAATGATGAAGCGTGTCATAATAACGGAACGGTGGAAAGTTGCATGGCGATATATCTCAGAATGGCTATGGAAATGCCATAATAGGTAGGTATGGTGGCTGTTTTGAGGAAGGTATATGGTGGGTTTATGGTATCGGCGAAAGTTGTGCGATACTAGAGAGGTTAGCAATGGTGGAAGGGTGAGACTGCGTATAATCCATGGACTCAACATTAGTCATAAATAACTCACATACTTATTGCAAAAACTATTAGTTATCGAAACAAAGTACTACGCGCATGCTCCTAGGGGGATAGATTGGTAGGAAAAGACCATCGCTCGTCCCCGACCGCCACTCATAAGGAAGACAATCAATAAATAAATCATGCTCCGACTTCATTATATAACGGTTCACCATACGTGCATGCTATGGGAATCACAAACTTCAATACAAGTATTTCTCAAATTCACAACTACTCAACTATCATGACTCTAATATCACCATCTTCATATCTCAAAACAATTATCAAGTATCAAACTTCTCATAGTATTCAATGCACTTCTATAAAAGTTTTTGTATTATTCCTAAAAGCAAATTTCCATGTTGTTCTAAAGGACTCTCAAAATAATATAATTGAATCATGAGAGATCAATTATTTCTATAAAATAAAACCACCAACGTGCTCTAAAAGATATAAGTGAAGCACTAGAGCCAAAACTATATGGCTCAAAAGATATAAGTGAAGCACATAGAGTATTCTAATAAATTTCAAATCATGTGAGTATCTCTCAAATGGTGTGTACAGAAAGGATGATTGTGGTAAACTAAAAAGCAAATACTCAAATCATACAAGATTCTCCAAGCAAAACACATATCAAGTGGTGAATAAAAATATAGCTCCAAGTAAAGTTACCGATGGACGAAGACGAAAGAGGGGATGACTTCCGGGGCATCCCCAAGCTTAGGCTTTTTGGTGTCCTTGAATTTTACCTTGGGGTGACATGGGAATCCCAAACCTTAGGCTCTTGCCACTCCTTGTTCCATCATCCATCAAATCTTTACCCAAAACTTGAAAACTACACAACACCAAACTCAAAACAGAAAATCTCGTGAGCTCCGTTAGCGAAAGAAAACAAAACACCACTTCAAGGTACTGTAATCAACTCATTCTTGATTTATATTGGTGTTAAACCTACTGTATTCCAACTTCTCTATGGTTTATAAACTCTTTTACTAGCCATAGATTCATCAAAATAAGCAAACAACACACGAAAAACAGAATCTGTCAAAAACAGAACAGTCTGTAGTAATCTGTAACTAACGCAAACTTCTGGAACCCCAAAAATTCTAAAATAAATTGTTGGACGTGAGGAATTTTTCTATTAATCATCTGCAAAAATAATTAAGTAAATATCACTTCCCAAATAAAAATGGCAGCAATTCTCATGAGCACTAAAGTTTCTATTTTTTTTACAGCAAGATCAAAAAGATTTTCCCCAAGTCTTCCCAACGGTTCTACTTGGAACAAAAACTAATTAAACAAAAAAAACACAACCAAAACAGAGGCTTAATAAATTATTTATTACTAAACAGGAGCAAAAAGCAAGGAATAAAAATAAAATTGGGTTGCCTCCCAACAAGCGCTATCGTTTAACGCCCCTAGCTAGGCATAAATGCGAAGATAGATCTAGGTATTACCATCTTTGGTAGGCAATCCATAAGTGGCTCCCATAATATATTCATATGGTAATTTTATTTTATTTCTATGGAAGTGTTCCATGCCTTTCCTTAACAGAAATTGGAATCTAATATTCCCTTCCTTCATATCAATAATTGCACCAATCGTTCTAAGGAAAGGTCTACCAAGAATAATAGGACATGAAGGATTGCAATCTATATAAAGAACAATGAAATCTACGGGCACATAGTTCCTATTTGCAACAATAAGAACATCATTAATTCTTCCCATAGGTTTTTTAATAGTGGAATCCGCAAGATACAACTTTAAAGAACAATCATCAAAGTCACGGAAACCTAGCAAATCACACAAAGTTTTTGGAATCGTGGAAACACTAGCACCCAAATCACACAAAGCATAGCATTCATGATCCTTAATTTTAATTTTTATTGTAGGTTCCCACTCATCATAAAGTTTTCTAGGGATAGAAACTTCCAACTCAAGTTTTTCTTCATAAGATTGCATCAAAGCATCAACGATGTGTTTAGTAAAAGCATTATTTTGACTATAAGCATGAGGAGAATTTAGCACGGATTGCAACAAGGAAATACAATCTATCACAGAGCAATTATCATAATTAAATTCCTTGAAATCCAAAATAGTGGGTTCATTGATATCTAAAGTTTTGACCTCTTCAATCCCACTTTTACCAATTTTTGCATCAAGATCTAAAAACTCCAAATTTTTGGAACGCCTTTTGGGTAAAGGTAGCTCATCTTTAGTCCCATCATTATCAAGATTCATATTGCAAAATAAAGATTTAATAGGAGACACATCAAAAACTTTTACATCTTCATCTTTATTTTCATAGAAACTAGAAGAACACGCTTTCACAAAGCAATCTTTCTTAGCACGCATCCTAGCGGTTCTTTCTTTTCACTCATCAATGGAAATTCTCATGGCTTTGAGAGACTCATTGATATCATGCTTAGGTGGACTAGATCTAAGTTTCAAAGAATCAACATCACGATAAATTCTATCAATGTTCCTAGCCAATTCATCAACCTTAAGCAATTTTTCTTCAAGCAAAGCATTGAAATTCTTTTGCAAATTCATAAACTCCTTAGCACTAGTCTCAAATTCAGAGGGCATCTTATTAAAATTTCCATAAGAATTGTTGTAGGAATTACCATAATTATTAGAGGAATTACTAGGAAACGGCCTAGAATTAAAATTACCTCTATACGCGTTGTTACCAAAATTGTTCCTACCAACAAAATTCACATCCATAGATTCATTATTATTCTCAATCAAGGTTGACAAAGGCACATCATTGGGATCATAGGAAACACTCTTATTAGCAAACAATTTCATAAGTTCATCCATCTTTCCACTCAAAACATTAATTTCTTCTATCGCATGCACTTTTTTATTAGTAGATCTTTCGGTGTGCCATTGAGAATAATTAAACATAATATTATCTAGGAGTTTAGTAGCTTCTCCTAAAGTGATTTCCAGAAAAGTGCCACCCGCGGCCGAATCTAAAAGATTTCTAGAAGCAAAATTCAATCCGGCGTAAAAAATTGTATAATCATCCAAAGATTCAAACCACGTGTAGGGCAATTACATATCATTAATTTCATCCTCTCCCAAGCTTGTGCAACGTGTTCATGATCAAGTTGCTTAAAATTCATAATATCGTTTCTAAGAGAGATGATTTTAGCGGGAGGAAAATACTTAGAGATAAAAGCAACTTTGCACTTATTCCATGAATCAATACTATTTTTAGGCAAAGACGAAAACCAAGATTTAGCACGATCTCTAAGGGAAAAAGGAAATAGCTTCAATTTAACAATATCATTGTCCACATCTTTCTTCTTTTGCATATCACATAAATCAACAAAGTTGTTTAGATGGGTAGCGGCATCTTCACTAGGAAGGCCGGCGAATTGATCTTTCATGACAAGATTCAACAAAGCAGCATTAATTTCCCAAGATTCAGCATCGGTAAGAGGAGCAATCGGAGTGCTAAGAAAATCATTGATGTTGGTATTGGCAAAGTCAAACAATTTAGTATTGTCTTGAGCCATCGTGACAAGCAAGCAATCCAACACACGAGCAAATAAGAAGCAAGCAAAAAATAGGCGAACGGAAAAAGAGAGGGCAAATACAACGGCAAGGGTGAAGTGGGGGAGAGGAAAATGAGAGGCAAATAGCAAATAATGTAATGCGAGGGATAAGAGTTTGTAATGGGTAACTGGTATGTCTTGACTTGTGCGTAGACTCCCCGGCAACGGCGCCAGAAATGGCTCGTTGTCGGGAGTCAAATCTTGACTTGACTTGGCGCGAATGTCCCTGGCAACGGCGCTAGAAATCCTTCTTGCTACCTCTTGAGCACTGCCTTGGTTTTCCCTTGAAGAGGAAAGGGTGATGCAGTAAAGTAGCGTAAGTATTTCCCTTAGTTTTGAGAACCAATGTATCAATCCAGTAGGAGATCACGCTCGAGTCCCATGCACCTACACAAACAAATAAGAACCTCGCAACCAACGCGATAAAGGGGTTGTCAATCCCTTCACGGTCACTTACGATAGTGAGATCTGATAGATATGATAAGATAATATTTTTGGTATTTTTATAATAAAGAGAAATAAAGATCCAAAGTAAAATAAACGGCAATAGAAATAGCTAAGTGTTGGAAGATTAATATGATGGAAGATAGACCCGGGGGCCATAGGTTTCACTAGTGGCTTCTCTCAAGAGCATAAATATTACGGTGGGTAAACAAATTACTGTCGAGCAATTGATAGAATTGAGCATAGTTATGAGAATATCTACGTATGATCATGTATATAGGCATCACGTCCGCGACAAGTAGACCGAAACGATTCTGCATCTACTACTATTACTCCACACATCAACCGCTATCCAGCATGCATCTAGACTATTAAGTTCATAAGAACAGAGTAATGCTTTAAGTAAGATGACATGATGTAGAGGGAGAAACCCATGCAATATGATATAAACCCCATCTTTTTATCCTCGATGGCAACAATACAATACGTGTCGTTTCCCTTTCTGTCACTGGGATCGAGCACCGCAAGATTGAACCCAAAGCTAAGCACTTCTCCCATTGCAAGAAAGATCAATCTAGTAGGCCAAACCAAACTAATAATTCGAAGAGACTTGAAAAGATAAACCAATCATACATAAAAGAATTCAGAGAAGAATCAAATATTGTTCATAGATAAACTTGATCATAAACCCAAAATTCATCGGATCTCGACAAACACACCGCAAAAGAAGATTAAATCAAATAGATCTCCAAGAAGATCGAGGAGAACTTTGTATTGAGATCCAAAGAGAGAGAAGAAGACATCTAGCGAATAACTATGGACCCGAAGGTCTGAAGTAAACTACTCACACATCACCGGAGAGGCCATGGAATTGATGTAGAGGCCCTCCGTGATCAATGCCCCCTCCGGCGTAGCTCTAGAAAAGGCCCCAAGATGGGATATCTCGGGTACAGAAGGTTGCGGCGGTGGAATTAGGTTTTTGTGGTGCTCCTGGATGTTTGGGGGTACGTGGATATATATAGGAGGAAGAAGTACGTCGGTGGAGCAACGAGGGGCCCACGAGGGTGGAGGGCGCGCCCCCTGCCTCATGGCCTCCTCGATTGTTTCTTGACGCCCACTCCAAATCTCCTGGATCACGTTTGTTGTGAAAATCACGTTCCCGAAGGTTTCATTCCATTTGATATTCCTTTTCGGCTAAACTCTAAAATAGGCAAAAAAAATAGCAATTTGGGATGGGCCTCCGGTTAATAGGTCAGTCCCAAAAATGATATAGAAGTGTAAAATAAAGCCCATTAACATCCAAAATAGATAATATAATAGCATGGAGCAATCAAAAATATGGATACGTTGGATACGTATCACCTTGTTTCACCCCGAACTCGGGAGGATTGACTCATAACCATGGAGGTCTCACTCACAATGGATTTAGTTCGCATAATCATAGCGGCCCCAAGAATGGAAATGGGAATGGGGCAGGCAGTAACCATAACCGCTCTAACCCAGGCACACCCGCCAAGAAGGATCAAAGTCACATTACTTGTTTCAAGTGCGGCAATACTGGGCACTACGCCAATGATTGTCTAGAATTGAAGAACGGAAATGGCAATGGAAGCGCTGGGAAGAATCCCAACCCTTTCAACAGGGGACAAGTGAACCACGTGAACGTGGAGGAGGTTGAGGAGCAGCCTGATGCAGTTATCTGTAAGTTTTTGGATAAGTCATTTACTACCCTTGTTTTATTTGATACTGGTGCATCGCATTCATACATTTCAAGGGGATTTGTGGACAAGTTTAAGTTACCCACCTTAGCCCTTAGGACACGCTTGCTAGTGAGCTCACCCGATGCATAGTATATGGCCAGCCGATGGTGCGATCGGATACCCTTAACAATTGGTAGCCATGTGTTCCCCTCATACCTAGTAATTTTTGAGTCACAAGGATTGGATGTGATACTAGGAATGGATTGGTTATCGAAGTATGGAGGGAACATTGAGCTAGCAGATCAATTCTACTCACCACCCCGGAGGGAAAAAGGATCAAGTATGTATCTAGGCATGCGCCTAGGAGGACTCAAGTAAATTCTCTCTTAGGAGTTCTTTAGGAGGAAGTGCCGGTAGTGAAGGATTACCCCGATGTATTTCCAGAGGAGTTACCAGGCATGCCGCCAGATCGAGATATTGAGTTTTTGATAGAGCTAATGCCAGGCACCGGACCAATATCGAAGAGACCATACCAGATGCCCGCAAATGATCTGGAAGAGATCAAGAAGCAGATTAAGGAGTTATTGGAAGAAGGTTATATCCGACGAAGTTCATCACCATGGGGAGCACCAGTGCTCTTGGTTGAGAAGAAGGATGGATCATTGAGAATGGTTGTTGATTATTGTGCGTTGAATGAAGTGACAATCAAGAACAAGTACCCACTGCCGATGATCAATGATTTGTTTGACCAGCTGCAAGGAGCTAAAGTGTTTTTGAAGATCGATTTGCGATCAGGATATCACCAGCTGAAGATTCGAGAAAAGGATATACCAAAAACAGCATTCACCACAAGGTACGGGTTATATGAGTACACGGTTATGTCATTTGGACTGACTAATGCCCCTGCCTATTTCATGAGTATGATGAACAAGGTATTCATGGAGTTCTTGGATAAGTTTTTCATGGTGTTTATTGATGATATTTTAGTATAGTGGAAGAATGAAGAGGAACACAAGGAGCATTTGCGTTTGGTTCTCGAGAAGCTCAGGGAACATCAGTTATATGCCAAGTTCAGCAAATGCGAGTTCTGGTTGAAGGAAGTTGGATTTCTTGGACATGTTATATCAGGAGAAGGTACAGTAGTGGATCCTACCAAGGTTCAGTCAGTCACCGAGTGGTTGGCACCCACCTCAGTTGGAGAGATCCGCAGTTTTCTTGGACTCGCGGGATACTACCGGAGATTTATTGAGAATTTGTCCAAGATTGCGAAGCCTATGACGGCATTGTTGAAGAAAGATACCAAGTTCCATTGGACAGAGGAATGTGAAGCAAGTTTCCAGGAGTTGAAGAAACGTTTGACTACAGCCCTAGTGCTAATCCTGCCGGATATATGCAAAGATTTCCAAGTGTATTGCGACACCTCATGCTTAGGACTTGGAGGAGTACTTATGCAAGACGGATGAGTTGTTTCATATGCTTCAAGAAAACTTTGGCCACATGAGTTAAATTATGCTACGCATGATTTGGAGTTAGCAGCCGTAGTGCATGCGCTCAAGACTTGGAGACATTCTCTTATTGGAAACTGTTGTGATGTGTACACGAATCACAAGAGTTTGAAGTACATTTTTACCCAGAAGGAGCTGAACCTCAGGCAAAGGAGATGGTTGGAGATCATAAAGGATTATGATATGAAGTTGCACTATCATCCAAGCAAGGCCAATGTCGTAGCAGACGCTTTGAGTCAGAAGGGTTATGCCAATACCATAGTAACAGGAAGACTGCCAAGGGAGTTAGCAGAAGATCTCAGGGAGCTACGTTTGGAGATAGTTCCTAGAGGTTTTGTTGCAGCATTGGAAGTTCAGTCAACATTGTTGGAAAGTATTAGAGAAGCTCAGAAGGATGACAAAGAAATTGCTGAAATAAAGGAGAAGATGAGTGAAGGAAAAGCCAAAGGTTTTCGTGAGGATGAGCATGACACCTTGTGGTTCAAGGACCATGTTTATGTGCCCAATAATGCAGAGATCAGGAACTTGATACTTCAGGAAGCCCATGACTCGCCATACTCGATACACCCCAGAAACACCAAGATGTATTTGGATTTGAAGGAGCGTTTCTCGTGGACTGGAATGAAGAAGGATATTGCCGAGTATGTAGCCGTATGTGATGTATGTCAGAGAGTGAAGGCGGAACATCAGAAGCCAGCAGGACTACTGCAGCCTATGTCGATACTCGAATGGAAGTGGGACAAACTTGGCATGGATTTTATCACCGGATTACCCAGGACCCGATCGGGATATGATTCTATCTGGGTAGTAGTGGATCGTTTGACCAAAGTCGCTCACTTTATCCCAGTGAAGACCACCTATACAAGTGCGTAGTTGGCCAAGATATACATGACCAGGATCGTATGTCTGCATGGAGTTCTGAGGACCATCGTATCAGATAGAGGAACACAGTTTACTTCAAAGTTTTGGCACCAGCTGCACCAGATTTTGAGTACCAGGCTAGAGTTTAGTACAACTTTTCATCCGCAGACAGATGGACAGACTGAGAGAGTCAATCAGATTATGGAGGACATGTTGAGAGCTTGTGCGCTAGATTATGGATCTAGTTGGGATGACAACCTGCCCTACGTGGAGTTCTCATACAACAATAGCTATCAGGCCAGTTTGAAGATGGCACCATTTGAAGCCCTGTATGGAAGAAGATATTGAACACCATTGATGTGGGATGAAGTTGGAGACCGCCAGCTGTTTGGACCAGATTTGATTAAGGAGTCTGGAGAGAAGGTTAAGCTGATTTGAGATAGACTGAAGGTAGCTCAGTCCCGACAGAAGAGTTACGCAGACCCAAAACGCAACGAGGTTGCCAATGAAATCGGAGACAGAGCATATCTGCGAGTGTCACCTATGCGAGGAGTTAAACGTTTTGGGGTCAAGGGAAAGTTAGCCCCGAGATTTGTAGGACCGTACCGTGTTTTGGAATGCATGGGAGAGGTTGCCTACAAGTTGGAGTTACCCGAAGGACTGTCAGGAGTTCATGATGTGTTTCACATTTCCCAGTTGAAGAAGTGCCATGCAGAGATGGCCGATATGCCTCTGAGAGATACAGTGCCCCTGGAAGCAATTCAGTTGGATAGTGATTTGACATATGAGGAGAAACCTGTCAAAATTCTCGATTTTGCTAGCCGAGTTACTCGCAGCAAGGTTATCAAGTTTTGCAAAGTTCAGTGGAGCCACCATACCGAGGAGGAAGCCACCTGGGAAAGAGAGGTGATCTACGCAAGGACCACTCACACCTATTTTCTAGCCAACCCGAATCTCGAGGACGAGATTGATCTTAAGGGGGGTAGGTTTGTAACATCCCAAATTTTCAATTTGGAATGTTATACATAGGCCATTCATGCATATCATATTTTATTGCATTTTGTTTCATGATCCTCAAAAATCCCAAGCAACTCAAGGACCCACGGGGAGAGTTGGGGATTTCACGTTCTTCATATTTGAATTTTATCAAATATTGAGGCAAGGATCATTTTGGTTTTAATAATTTTTCTCTCCGAAAATATTTCATATTAAAATATATGAGAGAAGATAATATGACTTCTCCAAAAATAAGCGAAATATTGGAGGAAAAATATTAAAATCAAATGAATAAATTTTATTTGGATTTTATTGCAATTTTATATGAATTAGGAAAAAATATGCGTTTTTCAAAATTGCATTAGAGGCCCAAATAAATGTTCACTATGTCCGGAATATTATCAGAGGACCGTGAAAATTTATTTCAGGATTTTTGGAGTCTGTTTAGTATTTCTTTTATTTGTTTTTCCGCGTCAAGTGTTTTTTAAAGAGAGAGCACCGACCTAACAGGTCGTGCCCGACTAGGACCCCGCCTGGCCGGCTTTTTAAGGTGAGGCCCGAGGCCCGCGAAGCCACCAGCCCCGCCCGAACCCTAGCGCCGCCTCCCGCCGTGACGCCGCTCGCTGCGACGCCGCCGTGCCGCGAAGCCCCCACCGCCGACCCCGCCTGCCGCCCCCGCCGATGCCGAGGTAGCCGCCACCGCCGTCCGGTTTTCTCGGGAAAACCGTTGGTTTTTTTAAACCCTAGATCTAGTTTTTTTAAATAGATCGGTTCGTTCGTTTTTTCTGTCGGTTTATTTATTTAGCGGACGTTCGTCCGTACTTTCATTTTAACAAACGTTGTTCGTCAGTTAGTTGCAGACAGCGAACGTTCGTTCGTTATCCTGTTCGTCAGTTTTTCTTTTTCCAGGGTTTTTCCACGATTATTTCCTATCGCGATTTCTGCCCTAATCTTCGATCTATTATATCTTTTCGCTCGTTTATCCAAATCAAGTGAAACAAGCGCCTAGATCTTTGTCTCGAAGCCCTCTTTCTGTTTAACCAACTTGAACAATATTTTGGTACTGTAAAATTTGACTTTAGTCCAGATTACTAATTGGATCTTGTTTCTTTCGCAATTTGAGTTTCGTTGCTCCGTTGGATTTGATTTTTTTTACAAACCGGAGTTCTTCACTTGAACTTCCTGGTTAGATCTTCCTATTTGAGTTTTTGCCGTGCATCTTTGCTTGATTGCTTATGTATGCTATTGTTTGTTTGCGATAGAACACCCGGAGTGCGAAGCGTGCTACTATGAGTCACTAGGTTTTGCAGATCGTCAGCAAGTTAAGTAACACATTGATCATACTCTTTCGTACCTAGTTTTTATGCATTAGTTACAATCCTCAAACAGTGCATGCTTAGGATGTGGTTAACATGTGGGTATTGGGAAGTAGTTGATGAGGTAGAACCTATTACCTGTTTCATTATCAAACCCTTGGGAGTTACTTCTATGTTATGCTTATATTGTTATGCTATGCTAGTAGACGTGGATTGGGTTTGAGTGTATCCATGACAGATGTGAGTGTTTAATTAATGGTTAAATTCTAAGGTAGCAACTTTAATACGCATCTAGGTGGACTGTTGGTTTTGGGCACCTTGGGTTATACCAGTGTTGTCCTAGGAGATCTCGGGGTTATACCGTGTGATCCTCCTATGGTCCGCGACCCAGGCTCAAAGGGATCATAAGATTATTCATGCTAGAAACTTCCGTGTGCAGCCAGAAGCTATTATGGTCTCTAGCTCAGTTGAGTAGGTTGCATGACCTCTTCCAGTGGTAGGCTAGCAGATGTAGGGGATGTAGGTTGGTACTGTCTGCCCGAGGTTAGAGTTAATGCTTCTGAAAGACTGTGTCTCGGTCATCCGTTTCTCAAACA
Organism: Triticum urartu; assembly: GCF_003073215.2. Classification (NCBI taxonomy): domain Eukaryota; kingdom Viridiplantae; phylum Streptophyta; class Magnoliopsida; order Poales; family Poaceae; genus Triticum; species Triticum urartu. The sequence continues at coordinate 279,131,028 of NC_053027.1, forward strand.
CCGTGTAGTGCGAGAAATCCAACAGAGGAGATCGAGTCTTGTGGGGAAAAGTGCGCAAACCTCTACAGAGTGTACAAACTAATCATGGTTAGCCGGGTCCCCGGTTATGGACAATTTGAGTATCTGGTTCTTGGATTATCATATGGATCTCATCACTCTAAATTAATTGTTGGGTTGATAATTACTTTTAATTGGGATTGAGATGGGGGAACCATTCTCAATGTTTCAACCACCATGATAGTTAAATAAAGTATATTCCTTTGTTATAGGAAAAAATTGGCTTTTCGCGAAAACATTATAACCATCGAGCCTCCACCAGCCAAATATGCATGTAGTGATAGCATTTACCTGTTCATTGCTCTACTGTGTTATATTGCCAGCATATTCCATGTGCTGACCCGTTTTCGGGCTGCAACATATCATGTTGCAGACTTTTCAGACGAGAAGTAAGATGTGATAGGTCGTTTGTCATGCACTCAGCTATGCCATTGGAGTTGATGGACTCACTTTATCTTCCAAGTCTTATGATGTTATCTTATTTAGATGGCCTTAAGCCATATTTATTGTAATAAGTTCTCTCTTGAGACATTCGATGTAATAAGTGTGTGATTGCTACTCTGTTATAAATCCTTCGAGTACTGTGTGTGTTAGCATTGCCAATCCAGGGATGACACTGAACACAGAGACTTGACCGTCTAAGGTCGGGTCGCTACACTATGATGAAGTAGCACAGGAGCAGCACCGGCATGACAACGTTGTGCTACTTGAGGAGAACCGTCTTCGGGCTGCTACGCGTGTTGCATGCTACTAGCAAGCCCTGCGTCGCTACCATAGCCGCAGGGTTCATGCCCGGAGCTTTGAGGAAGGCGACCATGTCCTTAGGCGTGTTCAATCCGCCAAGGGTGCAAACAGGTTGATGCCTAAGTGAGAAGGTCCTTACTGGGTAGTACGAGTTACCAGACCTGGCGCAGTCCATCTAGAGACCGGAGATGGAATTCAATTGCAAAACTCATGGAACATTGAGCATCTCCATATGTTCTGCCCGTAAGGCCCGGCTGTCGGGCCCTGCCCGGCAGCCACCCTTTTGTACAAGCCTTGCCAAAGTTGCATGTAACCCTTTGTACAAAGCCAGGCGTAGACCCTGAGCACAAAATAAATAAACGAAACACTGGGGCCCCCCAAAAAACTTGCATGCATGCATAAACATATCATGAGCATAGCATGTTCACGTAGATAAGGTCGCATATAGCTCTGTTTTCATCTGCACTAAGCTGCAGGGTTCTTACCGTGGAATTGGTATCGAAGTGGAGAAATGGAGACAAACCTACATAGCAGTCCCCGACAAGCCAAACAGATAAGTTCCTTCTTATCCATACCTGTTCTGTAAAGTGAAAACTTGTGCATGTGAAAACCTTGTCACCTTCAAAACATAGGTGCTCCCATCCTTTATCCCGAATGTTGCTTCGGGCAAGGTGGTCGCAGTGACCTTTGATGGAGAGGGTTCGGCGAGGGGCTAGTCCTTCTTTATAGTAGGCCCGGTAGGCTTTGCCCCGTGGCAGCAAACCGAAGGCACCGGCAGGATAGCTTCCGGGGGAAACTTGTTTACTTGAACATACAGAGGAACCTCACTTCTACATGTACATTATACATGCACAAGTACCCGATAAGGCTTGTCTTTTTTCATTAATATGCCGATAAGCAAGTACAGATCTTACAGAACATAAACATGGGTAAATAAGTTTACATTATTTAGACTAAAGTTTGGCAGATGCCTACACATTTTAGACTGAAAAGAGATAAGTGCACCGTAATCCCTTTCTTGTCCCTCGCCTCCTAGGAACTACAATAGGAGCTGGAGGGGACAAAATAGGAGCTGGAGGGGACAAAAGGAGTGCCTGAGCAGAAGCCCAGCCCAATCCCGTCAGGGCCTGCCGGGTGCAGCCTGACAAGATTGGGAGTGGCGAGGCTGCGAAGGAGAGGGAGGAGGGAGCAGCTCGGCGGTGCCCTGGTCACCACCCCCAGGACCAGCAAGATGTCCCAGCATAAGCACTAGCGGGGAGAACCGCCGGAGCTCAGCTGGGAGACTGTTGGAGGAGGCGCAGGCACCAAGAGACCGACCCCTTCCCCGGAAACCGTCCGAGGAGGCTCCTGTCAGTGCAACAAACCCCAGGTATGTTGCCTAGACTGTACACAGGCTTAATAGCAAGGTTGTATCATCCCAGACAAGGCCAAGCAGAAGAGATAAGCTCTTTGATAAATCAAAGGGCGGATCAAGAAGACCAAGACCAACCAAAGGAGCAAGACAACACCAAGGAAAAACCTCCCTTGTCGGGCAGGCGATCCTGGCGGGGTCGAGGTTACCCCGAAGACAAGTCTCAAGACTCCCCGGTAGGCTTTCCGGGGATGCCAAGGGCGGCTTACCACGCCAGGGCTCCACCGCTCCACCTCATAGCAAAGCAAGTCATTTATCGGTGCGGTGTCGAGCCCCCAAGTGATGAAGTGCCTGTTACTTGTCACGTGGCAGCCATTTCCAAAGGAAAGCACCTCCAAATGACATCCATCTAGGGACATCTCATGCAGGCAGGCGAGAAGGTGGCAGAATGGCACGACAAAGCTTGCCGGGCTGCTCCCATGATGTGACACTAGGCGGCACATTTAATGCGCCTTGTCCTCATGGCAGAGTTAGGTTTGATAGCACTGTCGCTATCTAATCAGGGGATAATTACTGTTTTGCCATTGTGGTAGCCCCTCGACCTATAAAAGGAGGGCCTGATACATCTCTGATATGTCTTATAATGCGCCTTGTCCTCATGGCAGAGTTAGGTTTGATAGCTTTTCGGACTCCAATTTTGATTGTTCCATGCTGTTATATTATCAATCTTGGATGTTTTATAATCATTTTATAGTCATTTTATATCATTTTTTGGTACTAACCTATTGACATAGTGCCAAGTGCCAGTTGCTATTTTTTCCAAGTTTTTTACATCACAGAAAATAAATACCAAATGGAGTCCGAACACAACGAAACTTTGCAAAGATTTTTTTGGACCAGAAGGAGCATAATGGGCCCTGGCTGCGCCTGGGGGTGCTCCGAGGAGAGCACAACCCACCAGGGCGTGCCCTGATGGGTTGTGCCCACCTCGGGTGCCCCCCGGACCACCTCTTTGCTCTATAAATACCCCCAATATTCCCAAAACCCTAGGGAAGTCGACGAAATATTGATCCAGTCGCCGCAGAGTCCAGAACCACCAGATCCAATATAGACACCATCTCGGATGGGGTTCACCACCTCCATTGGTGCCTCTTCGATGATGCGTGAGTAGTTCTTTGTAGACTTTCGGGTCCGTAGTTAGTACCTAGATGGCTTCCTCTTTCTCTCTTGATTCTCAATACAATGGTCTCTTGGAGATCCATATGATGTAACTCTTTTGCGGTGTGTTTGTTGGGATCGATGAACTTTGAGTTTATGATCAGATCTATCTTTTTATATCCATGAAAGTGTTTGATTTTCTTTGATCTCTTTTATGCATGATTTCTTATAGCCTCGTATTTCTTATCCGATATTTGGGTTTTGTTTGGCCAACTTGATCTATTTATCTTGCAATGGGAAGAGGTGCTTTGTAGTGGGTTCGATCTTACGGTGCTTGATCCCAGTGACAGAAGGGGAACCAACACGTATGTATCATTGCTACTAAGGATAAAACGATGGGGTCTATCTCTACATAGATAGATCTTGTCTACATCATGTCATCGTTCTTATTGCATTACTTTGTTTCTCCATGAACTTAATACACTAGACGCATGCTGGATAGCGGTCGATGTGTGGAGTAATTGTAGTAGATGTAGGCAGGAGTCGGTCTACTAATCTTGGACGTGATGCCTATGTAATGATCATTGCCTGGATATCATCATGATTATTTGAAGTTCTATCAATTGCCCAACAGTAATTTGTTCACCCACTGTTTGCTATTTTTCTCGAGAGAAGCCGCTGGTGAAACCTACGCCCCCCGGGTCTCTTTCTCATATATTTGCCTTTGCGATCTAATTTTCCTTTGCATTTATTTTCAGATCTATTAAACCAAAAATACAAAAATACCTTGCTGCAATTTATTTTATTTGGCATTCGATCTATCAATATTTACAACTCTCTCACGTCCGTTTGCCAATTTCTGGCACCATTACCCGAAAGGGATTGACAACCCCTTTTACACGTCGGGTTGCGAGTATTTGTTATTTGTGTGCAGGGGCTATTTACGTTGTGTTGCTTGGTTCTCCTACTAGTTCGATAACCTTGGTTTCATATCTGAGGGAAATACTTACTGTTGTTGTACCGCATCATCCCTTCCTTGTCACACCCTAGCTAGTTCAAGCATTAGAATGTGCATCATGTTTAATTTACTCTTAAATTTGAATTGGGGAAGACAGAACCCCCAACACACCCCCCTTGGAAACAACTAGGGTTTACTAAAAATATTTTCAATGAACCTGAAATGCCCTTCTAAAAAGTTCATCCTCTTTGTCTTAGGTTAGAACCTCTGGCAAAATTGGTGCACAATTTTCTAGGTCAACAGAAGGTCATTGAGTTAAATCATAAGTATTTGAATTTGGGCATTTAAATGCTATAAAATAATCTAAATGCTCAAATAATTCTGGGAATAAAGGTTTCCTGTTGGAAATAATCTAAACAAAGGCCACATTTATTTTCAGGATTTTTGGAAATGTTTTAGTATTTTATTTAAAGCTAAACAGTTGTAGTTAAATAGAAAACAGAAACTAAATAAAAAAGAGGAGAAAGAAGCCCACCTGGGCCTTACCTGTGCTGGCCCAGCCACCTGGCTCGGCCCAGCCTGCTGGCGCTGCCAGTCGTCGTCCTCCTCGCGCCAGAAGGACGCGGAGCGCGTGGCCGGCGCCCGCGGCCACACGCCGGCCATCTCCTGCTTCCGCCGACGCCCGGGAGACGCCCTCAAGTGCCACGCGACCCCCCACGTCTCCCTCTCGCACTCGCTCACTCTCCCCCTCGTCTCCCTCTCTCTCTCCCGCGACGACCGAGCGTGTACCTCGCCGCCGATCGCCGTAGTTGCCACCACAGACACCCCCTCGCCCCTCTGACGAGCCCATTAGCTCCGCCTCGACTCCCTCGTCCTCCAAACCGAGCCACGCATCGCTGGAGGCCCTGCATCACCGCCTTCGCCCTCGTCTTCAACCTCGGGCACCCGAGCCATCTCCGGTCGAATTCGCCACCGCTAGGACCTCCCCGAGCCCGCTGACCCCCTCTCCGACTCTGCTATGAGCTCCTCTTCCTTTCCCCCTAGTTCCCGTGCTCGATTACGCCTCGTAGCCGCCGCCCCCTCCAAGCCCGAGCGCTCCTCGCCGCTGGCCATGCCGCCGTCGTGGCTACGGCCGTGCAAGCACGCGTCCGAGCGCCTCACCGTGCTCTACGCAGCACCAGGGACCCGTAGCCACCACCAGTTCTTCCTCCCATGCACCGTAGCCTCGAAACCGACCTCGCTCGAACTCCGTCCGCCGCCACGAGCTCGATTCCGGCGAGCTCGCTCCACCCCAGCTCCTCCCACTTGCCCCACTAGATGCGCACGAGCCCCAGCTACGCGTAGCACGTCTCCGCCGTCGATTTGGTCACCGGAGGACCAAATCCGAAGCCCTCCGTCGTCTCGGGCCTCGCCGGCATCGAGCCGCCGGCGAGTTGACCCAGTTTGACCCCTGGGTGGGCCCAGGAAGACCCCCCTGAGTCTATGACAGGTGGGGCCGGTCGGCTAACTAAATTAGGATTAGTCTTAATTAATTTTAATTAAATCAGTCACTGACATGTGGGCCCAGGCCCCACTGACAACTAATTAGTGTTAATCTAATTTTGCTAATTAGCTGAGAGGCTGACAGAAGGGGCCCACCAGTCAGGTTTGACCTGGGCTGGCGCCTTTGACCTGCTGACGTCACCCTGACGCAATGCTGACGCAGTAATTGATTTTCTGGATTTATTCTTATTCAGGAAATTCCAGAAAATAGTTCAAACTTCAAAAATTCATAGAAATTCAACCATAGCTCCAAATGAGATAAATTATATATGAAAAATTATCAGAAAAATTCAATCTATCCAACTGTAATGGTTTCATGCATGACAAAACAAGTTACCTTGCTCTTTAGGCAGAATAAGGAAAAGCACTATTAAGGCCATGTTTAATGAGCTAATATTTGAATCTTTGATTCAAATGAGTTCATTCCTTTCTAATATAACTTGCATTAGGCCAAGACACATTCATATTGCCATGTCATAGCATGCATCATATTGTTGCATATCGTCATGTGTTGATTGTATTACGATGTGTTCTTCGTGGTAGGTTCTGCCTTCGAGGATATCCACGAGTATCCAACTGAAGGGCAGTATCCCACTACCACTCCATCAGGAAAGCAACCATTGATCATTTCGATACAAACCCATGTTCTCGCTTCTGCTCTTGTTTACTGCATTAAGACAACGCGATTCAAACTGCTGTGTGCTACGGTAGTTGAAACCTTATCCTCTGCATGACCTGTCATTGCCACAGTAACTAGATGAAACCCACTAGCATGTGTAGGATTTGATTGAGCCATGTATGTGATTCTTACCTTGCTATGCCTGCTATGCTTAGAGTTGTGTCAGGTCTGGTTCATCTGGGAGATGGGCTAGAGTGAAATGCTTATGCCGGTAATGTGAGGGATGCGTTGAACATGTTTTGGTAAAGGTATCGATGAGAGGACATGTAGGAGTACATGGTGGGTTGTTTCATTGAGGCCGTACCTAAGCACTGAGATCTGTATGCGTGATTTAAGATTCAGCTACTACCACACATTGGGCCCTGAAATATGACCCCGCTCGACTTACTGACCCCTCTCGCCTCTGTCCAGGAGTTGCAACTAGTTTCTGGTGTTTGTAGGACACGTGTTGGCGGCCGTGCGTAGCGCTGACCCTAGGGGTGGGCTATGTTGCGGTAGATACACCGTGGCACGGTGTACCGAGTCACCCGTTTGGTGTCGCGGGAACCCTGTTCACATCGTTTGGGGCCGCTGAGGACACCCCGGCCGGATTTCCTTGCGGATGGAACCTGAATAGGCGATAAACCTGGACTAGAGACTTGTGAGGTTAGTCAGGTCGTGGTCTACACCCACGTCGGTTTTAGCTTGAAATCTGCCGAGCACATGTCGTGTGCAGACGCTAAGTGGTGGAAACATGTGTGACGAAGTACACCCCTACAGGGTATAAAACTATTCGAATAGCCGCGTCCGCGGTAAAGGACTACTTGGTTGCATATACAGTTCATAGACAAGTTAATGGATACTACTAAAAGACTCAAGATAAAGTGTGAGTACCGAGGATGGCCCTCTCGTAGGATGACGAGGGAGGATCCCTGGTGGAGTATTGTGTTGGTGAGTAGTGGACTTGTGTGCGAAAACTATTTTACTGGTGAAGTTCTGTAGGATAGCTTAACCAAGAGACAAAGCTGGCTTGCTGTATCAACCCCACCGCCTTCTTGAGAATAAGCATGTATAGTAGGTTCTGATGTAAGACTTGTTGAGTACCTTTGTACTCATGTTTTGCTTATTTATTGTTTTCAGACGACAACACTGCCCCCTCCGATGGGTTCTATGTAGACCTTGACGTCGACGAGTGACTAGCCACCCAGGTGGTGACCCTGGCCATGGAGGGCCTATGTAGATAGACAGGCTTCGAGATGCCTTCTTTCTTTCTAGAGTCTGTACCCAGACTAGTTGCTTCCGCATGTGCTTGTATGTTTGTATGACTTGAGTGTCGGGTCATGTGACCCCTATCTGTATGAACATGTTATGTATGGCTCTCTGGAGCCTTTAAATAAAGTACTTGAGTTGTAGAGTTTTGTTGTGATGCCATGTTGTATGTACTCATATCAGGCATATTGTGTGTATGATTGAAATGGTTGGTATGAGTGGGATCCGACAATCTAGTTGTTTATCCTTGACAGCCTTTCTTATGGGGAAATGTAGTCTAGTGTTCCTCGAGCCATAGTAGTCCGCTACAGCCCGGTTCACCGGAGTCCTGCTAGCCCAGCACTACTGCTCAGGACACTTGACTGGCCGGCATGTGTTTCACTTCGTCCCTATGTCTGTCCCTTCGGGGAAATGTCACACGGTGACTTCCGGAGTCCTGCCTAGCCCGCTACAGCCCGGGGTTCCCCGGAGTCCTGTTAGCCCAGTGCTACAGCCCGGAATCACTCGTTGATGACCGACATGTTCGATGTGATTCATGTATGCCTGTCTCCATAGGTCTGTGCCGCTTTGGGTTCACGACTAGCCATGTCGGCCCAGGTTCTCTGTCATATGGATGCTAGCGACACTGTCATATACGTGAGCCAAAAGGCGCAAACGGTCCCGGGCCATGGTAAGGCGTCACCCGTGGGATACCGTGCGTGAGGCCGCAAAGTGATATGAGGTGTTACCGGCTAGATCGATGTGACTTGGAATCGGGGTCCTGACATTCCTCTTTGGGGAAATACCGACGTAGCTTCAAGCGACATCAAAAGGAATTTCTAGCGCCGTTGTCGGGGTGGATCATCAACATATACCAGGTTCCTAATCACAAACCGCATCTCCTCTCAATTTACATTATTTTCCATTTTCCTCTCATTTTCATCTCCCCCACTTCACAAAATTTTCTGTTTTATTCGCCCTCTTTTTCGTTCGCCTTTTTCTCGTCAGATCTTTTGTTTGCTTGTGTTGCCATGTGCCTTCTATATGCTTGCATCTTCGCTTGCTAAAAAATCTATTGATATGGATCCCCATCCACTTGCTAAACTTTTTAAAAGATCCAATCATGATGAACCAATTTCTAGTGAGTTGAGTGCACTAGATTATCTTTATGAAGTTTTGCTTGAGATTTGTGAATCTGAAAATTGTGATGAAATATTTTATGAAGTGATTCATGATAGCTCCTTGAATGAAAAGCATGATTGCAATGATTTTACTATAAAATCTATTAATGACAATTGTGCTAATAATATGCAAAACCCCAAGCTTGGGGATGCTAATTTTGCTGTGACCACTATTTGTTGCAATGATCATGATTGGGGTGATTCTTCTTATGATCTTGAAAACTTATTTAAGCCTCATGATGACTATGTTATTTGGAATAATTTTGAAAGTGGGTTTGGAAGAGTGTCAACTTTAGGTAAAAATAATCCCACATATTTGCAGAGTGTTCAATCTTATGAATTTTTTGATAAAAGTGGTTTGGAGAGGTCATGACTTTACTTGATGTTAATCCCACTATCTTGGAAGATCATAAAACTTTTATGCATGTGGATCATTGTAACGCCTCGAGAATCTTGCTACAGTAATCCCCCTAATGATGCCTTGTCGTCATGCTTTCCTAAGCCAAAATGCCACTTGTCCAATAATCAAGTCCAATTCAATTCAAATTGCATGTCAATTATTTGCATCTTCAAATGAGCCAGAAAAATAGTTCACCATGTGGCAAATATTCTCTAAGTATTTGTCATGATGAAACCTACCTCTGTTGGATTCCAAAAATGCTCCTAGAAATTATTTGAGTGGTCCAGCAACAATTAAATTGGCCTTTTCAATTTCCAAAAGTGTGTAAACATTTCCAAATGCTCAAAACAATTTTTGTGCAACTTCACAATATTGTAAAGTATTTATTGTGGCATGTGGCACATTTTACAAGAGTCATTTGGTGCTCGGGATAATTGCTAAGCAGTAACTTTTTGATTTCCAGAAAAGAAAAAGGAAAAGGCCATAGCAAGAAAAGAGAAAACAAAAGCCCCCCACTGGATCGGGGCAAAACGCCACTGACGCCATCGCCGGTTCCCGTCACCACCACGCCCTCCTGAACCGCTCGTCTCCACTCCCCCAACCCCCCTTGGATCAGGATCGATCCCGCCACCCACGTTGGCCGAAGCCGCCCGCCCTCGTCTACCTCCACCTCGCGAACGCCACCGCGTCGATCACCGCATCGCCCCTGCGCCCCTCGCCGCCCCTCATATCGAATCCCGCTGTCGCCGCCGCCCGGGGCTCCACGGGCCTCGCCGGAGCGCTCCCTCACCGATCTGCCTCCCCCTATGCACGTCGTCGCCGTCGTCCTCCCCGAGCACCGCTGCCTTGACCCCACGGGCGCGCCGGTGAGGCCTCGCCTCCCTCCGCTCCCCCTGCTCTCCACGCACATGCCCGCTCACGCCCGCGGTCACCGCGTCCACGGCCGCGCTCTATCCGTTCCCCACGCGCCCTGGCCTCCTCCCCGCACGGCCGGACGATGCGCGCCACTACCCGCGACTGTGTCCGCTCCACCAGCCACCCCGCTCGCTGCACCCACCCGCGCCCGCACAGCCCCTCCGCCCTGCGTTCGTCATCGCCCGTCCGGCCGCCGCTGCTGCTCTGCCTACGCCTAGTGCGCACCTGCGTCATCCTTCGTCCCGCTCGGACCCACTACCCCATTGACGCCCTGCTCCATCGTGGCTGCAGCCACCTCCCGGCGACACGCCGTCGCCCGCTCAGACCTCATGCGGGTCAGGCGCCTGTAGCGCCCCAGCAACCGTAGCCGCCCCGATAGGCCTCTGTTGCCACTGGACAACGGGGCCCACTCCCCTGAGAACAAAAAAAAGAGAAATTTAAAAATAAATAATAAATAAAATTCTTAAATTAATTAATTAATTAAAGAATTAATTAACTTAATTAATTTTGATTAATTAAACTAAAACAACTAATTAATCCTAGTTAATTAACCTAAACCCTAATTAGGCTAAGCAGAGAATGACAGTTGGGTCCCACTAGACCCACATGTCAGGTTGACCAGGTCAACGGTCAAAGTTGACTGCTGACGTCAGCATGCACTGTTCTGGATAATGTTGATTTTAAATAATTAAATAAATCCTAAAAATGATTTAAATCTTTTAAAATTAATATAAAATAAACCGTAGCTCGGATGAAAAATCTGTGTACATGAAAGTTGCTCAGAACGACGAGATGAACCTGGATACGTAGCCCGTTCGTCCGACACACATCCCTAGCATAGAGAACATGCAACTTTCCCCTTCCGGTTCATCTGTCCGAAAATGCGAAACACCGGGGATACTTTCCCGGATGTTACCCCCCTTTGCCAGTATCACCTCCTACCGCGTTAGGTCACACCCGGCACATCTTATTGCCATGTTATGCTTTGTGGTGCTATGCTTGCTATATATTTACTTTTTCTTCCCCCTCTTCTCTCCGGTAAACCCCGAGACCGATGCTGCCCTTGTGATCGACTACGTCGATGACAACCCCCCTCCTTGCCAGAGCAACCAGGCAAGCAAACCCTCCTTGAGCATCCCGATATCACCCATTTCTTTCCCTCTCATGCTTGCATTAGAACTGCTACTGCTTTATGTATGATCCTACTCTGATGCATAGCCTGTTTTTGTTACCTGCTTTCATACCTTACCTGCTTATCCTAAACTTCTTAGTATAGGTTGGATAGAGATCCATCAGTGACCCCACCATGTCCCAGTTGCCTCGCTTTATGTTTGATGACTCGATCAACGTGATCAACGTCCAGGCCCCGACACCGCACATCACCCCCCCCCCTAGTTGTACGACTCTGTAGAGTTACCATCGAGTACCGAGGGTGGAACCTCTTACATCACTCCTGATGAGATCTCCGTAGTGTAGCTATACGGTCGAGGTCATCGAGGGTGATTTCCTCCTTAACCACTTCCGCTGCGGCTCTGTCATGCAAACCATCAAATGTGAACCTCGAGGGTGGATCCTCTTACGTTCACCTTCATGACAACATCGAGTGGAATTCACCGGGGGTGATTCCTTAGGTTTTTCCTTTGGTGTTAGACACACAGTTACTATGGTTACTATGACTTTGCACTGAGCCATGTTACTAAAGACGGGTCGACCCTGAGGGGTACCCGCACGAGCTTAATAGCGAATGATGTGGAGTCGGGTTGACCTGGAAGGAGCCCGCGGGATACTTACGAGGCGTGGCCGGGCATTCTTAGCCCTTGAGGCTAGTACTCGAGACGAGGCGACATGGTCACATCGATCGTGAGTCTCTGCTCGTTACCGCGTGCTCCTAATCCACTATGGATTTGGATATTTGATCCGAGGGGCCTCTGGCCTGATAACACTAACCATCACGTGGGCATAGTATGGGCGTTCTGTGTCATATACATCAGCCGAAGCTTAATATACGTCAGCAACTGAGGGGCGCGCGCCGGGTTGGACTGCGTAAGCTCCTGCCTTGTTGAAGGAGGTAGCTAGGTCTGCTCACCTGCCGCGTTCGCAACATGCAGGAGTTCCCGGGGAGATGGCCCATGACCCATGGGGGCATAGGTTTAGTCCGGTGTGCTGACCTCTCTATTAAGCCTAGGTTGGGTTGCGGCGTATTGTTTGGCCAAGGCCGGGCATGACCCAGGAAAGTGTGTCCGGCCGGAGTTAATCGAGCGTGGTGGGTAAGTTGGTGCACCCCTGTAGGGAAGAAAACATCTATCGATAGCCTGTCCTACGGTAACGGACACTTCGAGTTGTATCCCGATCGATACAACTAGAACTGGATACTTGTGATGAGAACTGGATGGTGATGAGAATTGGAATGTGTTGACACTTGGATAGTATGGCTCTGGGATTGCTTTCTCACAGGGAGTCGAGAAAGGATCTCTAGCCGAGGTTGATAACATTACTGTTACTTTACTTTATGCTACTCTACTCCCTCCTGTTGCTGCAAGATGGTGGTTTCTAGAAGGTGCTAGTCTTCGATAGGCTAGGCATTCCCCTTCCCTTCTGGCATCCTGCAATTTAGTCCACAGATACATCCCATTCCTTTGACACAGATGCATACTTAGTTTAGATCTGATGTAAGTCTTGCGAGTACTTTGGATGAGTACACACGGTTGCTTTGCTACTTCTTTTTCCCCATACCCGATTGTTGCGACCAGATGACGGATCCCAGGAGCCAGACGATGCCAGTGATGACTACTACTACCCGGAGGATGCCTACTACTACGTGAAGACCGCTGACGACTTGGAGTAGTTAGGAGGCTCCCAGGCAGGAGGCCTTGCCTTTTCGATCGTTGTTGCTTTTGTGCTAGCCTTCTTAAGGCAATCTTGTCTAACTTATGTCTGTACTCAGATATTGTTACTTCCGCTGACTCTTGTGTATTCTAGCTTATATATTCGAGCCCTCGAGGCCCCTGGCTTGTAATATAAAGCTTGTATTATTTTAATTTGTGTCTAGAGTTGTGTTGTGATATCTTCCCGTGAGTCCTTGATCTTGATCATTCACATTTGCGTCTATCATTAGTGTACGGTCAAATCGTGGGCATCACAAGTTGGTATTAGAGCCGACTGCCTATAGGTAGCCCCTTTCCAACTCCTTGGTCGAAGTCGAGTCTAGTCACTAAAAAACTTTTAATAACATGGATGTGTGTCTTACGGTCCCACATCGCCATTGGGTGGTATTAGGATCTTTTACTCCTCATCTATACTCCGGGACTCTAATCTCTCTTCCATTCGGGTTAAACATTCTACTAACTCTGACATTAGGTTCTCGTACCCACTTCCTCCCGGAGAGCCCCGACATTACTGATGATTGCTTACTTCACCAAGAAGATTCCGCAAATACTCCTTGATGTTTCTCGAGACCCTGTGCCAACTGCCTTGTAGTTCCTCACCACCGATAATCCCCCTGAATAACATCCTTGCCGCTTGTACCTTCATCCCTAGTTGCTCCTGTTATTATAAGATACCACTAGTACTCTCCGTTGTTCCGAGAATCCTTGTGCCTTCTACTTTGCAGCTTCTTTTTGCACTAAGGATAATTCACTTAACGGGGGTCTGCTCATCTCCAGTTGTTCATATACTTTTCAGAATACTTGTAAATACTATCCGATCTTCCGAGAATCCTCTTCAAACTATTGCTCTGCAAATACTTGTCTGCTTGCATTATGGATGCTTTTCATATGTGTAGCAATATTCATTAGTATCCTTTGACACCATCATTTTGATCCTATCAATCCAACATGTGTGTGAAAGCACACAATCATCAGTTGATCCTTCTAAATTATCTTTCCGGCTCAGACGTCATTTTGAACATGAGCTGGTTCCCGACCAATCTTTTTGTCATCGATTGTGCCCCTAGGTCTATTCTACTTATCCATCCTTGATCAAAGCGTCTTCTTCTGATCCCCCGAATTGGAAATCATAATTCCTTTGCATTTAAGCTTTGGAATTATCACATATTTCCAAAATCCGATGCCTCTGCATTATTTCTTCTTTTGATTGAATATGGATAATCACATCAGCTCCGTTGTGGATCGCCAGATCCATTATTGGGTTAACATCTGACAGTGTCCTTCATATTCAAAGAACCTCGTGAAGTTCTTTCCCAAATACATAATGCCTTTGGTAATTGTATCCTCTCCTTTTGTCAACCATGCTCTGCTTTCGAGCTTGTGTTGTTTACTTCTGAAGTTTGTGGAATAGGTTCCTGAGATGCCCTATGGGTTGAACCTATGCCTCCCATAATCCGTTTGAACCCAAAGAGTTTTAGTGAGTCTTACTCTTCTGGTGTTTTGCCAGATATAATTTCAACACTATGACTTCATCGAAAATAAGAAGTGAATGGAAGGTTATGCATTGAAGAAGTGGGAGTCGACCTTGAACTTTGTGTTCATGCCCATGGACACGATGTAGATCCTATCATGGAAGCTTCTTGTGATAATAACTATTTCCTTAATAACTATCATCTGGTATCTGTGAATTGATCCTCTACAACCGTGGATCCGACCATGATTGTTCTTCTTTGATCCCATTTCTTGGACAAGTTAAAGCATCTGAATTCTACAGATCAATGCGTCTGCCCGACCTCTGTTATGATCTACCTTCGAGTATTACCCATGGTATCTCGAGGATATCATGCCATTACTCTACACCTTATGAATTTTTGATGAAGTACTACCTTACCCTGTCTTTGTCACTTCATGGGTTCTGGGTTGTTTATCAATCGAGAACACCGATAAGAGAATCGATCCCGCACTCTGATGCAACAACTCTAAGTAATTTTCGTTGCTTACGAGTTTAATAATCCTTCTAGTCATTCCTAGCCTGATCAACTACATCATTATCATGCTACTTCTAACTGTGCTACCTGGTCCTTATGCCCGGAACAACTTTTGTCGACGAGCTAAGCCTACATCGATCTTCCTCATCTTATCATTTCACCTCGAACAACAAGCTTGATTTCAAGCTTGTGTCAAATCCGTGGTTCTCATAGCTTTTCACTTCATCCTCCCTTTTGCTTGATGTCGTCGCTGCTCGATGGCATCTTCATAGAGCCTCTCAACAAAATTTGTCGTGATCACCGTCAACACTTTGGCTTCTTCGGAGATGTCAATTGAATTCATGGCTAGAAATACCATCCCTGCCCCTCGATGATTTATGTCAGCATCAACAACATTCTTGTCTCCCCCCAACACAAACTTGATCATATTAATTTTGGGAATACATCCATGTTGACATGTCGATGGATTGCTATTGAACCCATCGGCCACCTCCTCATCTTTTTCCTGCTAAAATAACATGATAAGTTCTAGAATTTCCCGATGGATCCTTGGTGTATCCAAAGTCTGACCTTTGCTTGAAACCATGTCAATGCTATCTCGAAGCATGTCTGTGGTAATCTAATCTCCAATAAGAAAATTTGAAGCATGACACTAAATCTTCTTTATCAAGTATCCAAACACCGTTGTATGGGTAATGTCATGAAATTTCTTTCCCCCTACCTAAATGGTTTTAAACTCCTATCTTGTCATGGATACCATGCTCTGCTTGTCCTTGGGAAGGATATACCCCTGAAATATGTGTTTAAACACATTTTCCTTTCCATTGTTCTGTTTAATCTGACAATTACATTTTACTTTCCATTGGTTTGTTTAAACCTTATTGTGATCTATATTATATAAGGAGTAATATTTCCCTGCTTATGTAAACACCTCGTTGTATCACTCTGTTAGTAAGACCCTGTTACTATTGTTGATGACATTCCGGTAGCCACCGATGGACGAGAACTTTGCCTAATGGCCAGCCTCGTTCAACGAGTAGGATAATGGTTCTCTTCATCCCTCGCCCTTGGTACCAACGTTGTTGCCGACATAACTGACAGGCTACCCTCTGACATGCCTTGCTATCATAACCGTGCAAGATGCCAGCACCCTTCCTACTTTTAACCCACATGGTGGGCCCATAACCCACAGTTCCACAGGATCAAAACCTGACTCTCCTGTATATCTTTGATTCCGAAATATTCTTGCATTTGGCTTCGTATCATGTCACAAGCCACCTTTCGAGACATGATCTATTCCCGATGCTCTGAACCCCCTTCTCACACTCTGTTCAGGTATCGATCGTTTGTCCATTCGCTTGAAACTTCCTATTGTACCTTCATATTTTGTTGTTGATGTTTTCTTAAGTTTCAACTCGAGAGGTACATCTGCAACTTTCCTTGAATTGTTCACCAGATAATTAACCCTATAAGGGTCAGTTCTCCCGAATTTACTCTTTACTTCTGCACTTAAATCTCGGTACGAGATTTCTTGTAGTGGAGGAGTTTTGTAACGCCCCGAGAATCTTGCTACAGTAATCCCCCCTAATGATGCCTTGCCGTCATGCTTTCCTAAGCCAAAATGCCACTTGTCCAATAATCAAGTCCAATTCAATTCAAATTGCAAGTCAATTATTTGCATCTTCAAATGAGCCAGAAAAATAGTTCACCATGTGGCAAATATTCTCTAAGTATTTGTCATGATGAAACCTACCTCTGTTGGATTCCAAAAATGCTCCTGGAAATTATTTGAGTGGTCCAGCAACAATTAAATTGGCCTTTTCAATTTCTAAAAGTGTGTAAACATTTCCAAATTCTCAAAACAATTTTTGTGCAACTTCACAATATTGTAAAGTATTTATTTTGGCATGTGGCACATTTTACAAGAGTCATTTGGTGCTCGGGATAATTGCTAAGCAGTACTTTTTGATTTCTAGAAAAGAACAAGGAAAAGTCCATAGCAAGAAAAGAGAAAAGAAAAGCTCCCACTGGGCCAACCGGCTCAGCTGGCCATCCATGCAAACCCCAGTCGCCCGAATGGGCCGGCCCCCCCCCCCACTCCCTTTTCCCCCCACTCCTCGGGGTACTGAAACCCTAACCCCCCCACTCGTCCCACTCTCCCCCTCC
Organism: Triticum urartu; assembly: GCF_003073215.2. Taxonomy (NCBI): domain Eukaryota; kingdom Viridiplantae; phylum Streptophyta; class Magnoliopsida; order Poales; family Poaceae; genus Triticum; species Triticum urartu. Next base: position 279,148,279 of record NC_053027.1, read on the forward strand.
CCCGATCCAGATCGGATCGGGGCAAAACGCCACCGACGCCATCGCCGGTTCCCGTCACCACCACGCCCTCCCGAACCGCTCGTCTCCACTCCCCCTCCCTCACTCCCCCGATCCCCCTTGGGTCGGGATCGATCCCGCCGCCTACGTTGGCAGAAGCCGCCCGCCCTCGTCTACCTCCACCTCGCGGACGCCACCGCGTCGAGCCCCGCATCGCCCATGCGCCCCTCGCCGCCGCCCGGATCGAACCCTGCCGTCACCGCCGCCCGGGGCTCCACGGGCCTCGCCGGAGCGCTCCCTCACCGGTCTGCCACCCCCAACGCATGTCGTCGCCATCGTCCTCCCCGAGCACCGCTGCCTAGAGCCCACGGCCGCGCCGGTGAGGCCCCGCCTCCCTCCGCTCCCCTGCTCTCCGCGCACATGCCCGCTCGCGCCCGCGGTCACCGCGTCCACGGCCGCGCTCTGTCCGTTCCCCACGCGCCCTGGCCTCCTCCCCGCACGGCCCGATGATGCGCGCCACTGCCCGCGACTGCGTCCGCTCCGCCAGCCACCCCGCTCGCTGCACCCACCCGCGCCCGCACAGCCCGCCGCCCTGCATTCGCCGTGGCCCGTCCAGCCGCCGCTGCTACTTCACCTACGCCCAGTGCGCGCCCGCGTCGTCCTTCGACCCGCTCGGACCCACTGCCCCATTGCCGCCTCGCTCCACCGTGGCTGCAGCCACCTCCGGCGACGCGCCGTCGCCCGCTCGGACCTCATGCGGGTCGGATGCCTGTAGCGCCCCAGCAACCGTACCCGCCCCGATAGGCCTCTATGCCACTGGACAACAGGGCCCACGCCCCTGAGAACAAAAAAAAGAGAAATTTAAAAATAAATAATAAATAAAATTATTAAATTAATTAATTAAAGGATTAATTAAAGAATTAATTAACTTAATTAATTTTGATTAATTAAACTAAAACGACTAATTAATCCTAGTTAATTAACCTAAACCCTAATTAGGCTAAGCAGAGAATGACAGGTGGGTCCCACTGGACCCACATGTCAGGTTGACCAGGTCAACGGTCAACGTTGACTGCTGACGTCGGCATGCACTGTTCTGGATAATGTTGATTTTAAATAATTAAATAAATGCTAAAAATGATTTAAATCTTTTAAAATTAATATAAAATAAACCGTAGCTCGGATGAAAAAACTTTGTACATGAAAGTTGCTCAGAACGACGAGATGAACCCGGATACATAGCCCGTTCATCCGACACACATCCCTAGCATAGCGAACACACAACTTCCCCCCTCCGGTTCATCTGTCCAAAAACGTGAAACACCGGGGATACTTTCCCGGATGTTACCCCCCTTTGCCAGTATCACCTCCTACCGCGTTAGGTCACACCCGGCACATCTTATTGCCATGTTATGCTTTGTGGTGCTATGCTTGCTATATATTTACTTTTTCTTCCCCCTCTTCTCTCTGGTAGACCCCGAGACCGATGCTGCCCTTGTGATCGACTACGTCGATGACGACCCCCCTCCTTGCCAGAGCAACTAGGCAAGCAAACCCTCCTTGAGCATCCCAATATCACCCATTTCTTTCCCTCTCATGCTTGCATTAGAACTGCTACTGCTTTATGTATGATCCTACTCTGATGCATAGCCTGTTTTTGTTACCTGCTTTCATACCTTACCTGCTTATCCTAAACTTCTTAGTATAGGTTGGATAGAGATCCATCAGTGACCCCACCATGTCCCAGTTGCCTCGCTTTATGTTCGATGACTCGATCAACGTGATCGACGTCCAGGCCCCAACACCGCACATCACCCCCCTAGTTGTACGACTTTGTAGAGTTACCATCGAGTACCGAGGGTGGAACCTCTTACATCACTCCTGATGAGATCTCCGTAGTGTAGCTATACGGTCGAGGTCATCGAGGGTGATTTCCTCCTTAACCACTTCCAATACGGCTCTGTCGTGCAACCCATCAAATGTGAACCTCGAGGGTGGATCCTCTTACGTTCACCTTGATGACAACATCGAGTGGAATTCACCGGGGGTGATTCCTCGGGTTTTTCCTTTGGTGTTAGACACACAGTTACTATGGTTACTATGACTTTGCACTGAGCCATGTTACTAAAGACGGGTCGACCCTGAGGGGTACCCACACGAGCTTAAGAGCGAGTGATGTGGAGTCGGGTTGACCTGGAAGGTGCCCGCGAGATACTTACGAGGCGTGGCCGGGCATTCTTAGCCCTTGCCGCAAGTACTCGAGACGGGGTGACGGGGTCACATCGATCATGAGTCTCTGCTCATTACCGCGTGCTCCTAATCCACTATGATTTGGATATTTGATCCGAGGGGCCTCTGGCCTGATAGCACTAACCATCACGTGGGCATAGTATGGGCGTTCTGCGTCGTATACATCAGCCGAAGCTTAATAGACGTCAGCAACTGAGCGGCGCGCGCCGGGTTGGACTGCGTAAGCTCCTGCCTTGTTGAAGGAGGTAGCTAGGTCTACTCACCGGCCGCGTTCGCAACATGCAGGATTTCCCGAGGAGATGGCCCATGACCCCTAGGGGCATAGGTTTAGTCCGGTGTGCTGACCTCTCTATTAAGCCTAGGTCGGGTTGCGGTGTATTGTTTGGCCGAGGCCGGGCATGACCCAGGAAAGTGTGTCCGGACAGAGTTAATCGAGCGTGGTGGGTAAGTTGGTGCACCCCTGTAGAGAAGAAAACATCTATCGATAGCCTGTCCTACGGTAACGGACACTTGGAGTTGTATCCCGATCGATACAACTAGAACTGGATACTTGTGATGAGAACTGGATGGTGATGAGAATTGGAATGTGTTGACACTTGGATAGTATGGCTCTGGGATTGCTTTCTCGCAGGGAGTCGAGAAAGGATCTCTGGCCAAGGTTGATAACATTACTGTTACTTTACTTTATGCTACTCTACTCCCTCCTGTTACTGCAAGATGGTGGTTTCCAGAAGATGCTAGTCTTCGATAGGCTAGGCATTCCCCTTCCCTTCTGGCATTCTGCAGTTTAGTCCGCAGATACAACCCATTCCTTTGATACATATGCATACTTAGTTTAGATCTGATGTAAGTCTTGCAAGTACTTTGGATGAGTACTCACGGTTGCTTTGCTACTTCTTTTTCCCCATACCGGATTGTTGCAACTAGATGACGGGTCCCAGGAGCCAGACGACGCCAGTGATGACTACTACTACCCTGAGGTTGCCTACTACTACGTGAAGACCGCTGACGACTTGGAGTAGTTAGGAGGCTCCTAGGCAGGAGGCCTTGCCTTTTTCGATCGTTGTTGCTTTTGTGCTAGCCTTCTTAAGGCAATCTTGTGTAACTTATGTCTGTACTCAGATATTGTTACTTCCGCTGACTCTTGTGTATTCGAGCTTATGTATTCAAGCCCTCGAGGCCCCTGGCTTGTAATATAAAGCATGTATTATTTTAATTTGTGTCTAGAGTTGTGTTGTGATATCTTCCCGTGAGTCCTTGATCTTGATCGTACACATTTGCGTGTATGATTAGTGTACGGTCAAATCGGGGGCGTCACAATCATGAAGGAAATTTTATGTGATAGCTATATTATTGAATTTGATTATGATCCTACATATAATTATTATGAGAAAGGAAAATATGGTTGTAGAAATTTGCATGTTATTAAATTTCCTCTCGTTATGTTGAGATTGTCAATATTTTATTTCTCTCCCTTGCATATGCTAGATATTTCTTGTCTTGACAATTTGTTTTCCTATAAAATTCCTATGCATAGGAAGTGTGTTTGACTTAAATGTGTTTGCCACATGTTTCATGATGCTCTCTTTGTGTTTCAATTACTATCTTTCATGTGAGCATCCTTGAAATCGTATGCCTAGCTAGGGGCATAAAACGATAGCGCTTGTTGGGAGGCAACACAATTAATAAAATTTATTTTTTCTTTTTGATTCTTGTTTTTGAGTGTTAGCACAGTTATGCTACTGTTATGATTGTGTTTTTATGTTTTAATTAGTGTTTTTGCCAAGTAAAGCCTTTAGGATCTTCTTGGGTGATAGTTGTTTGATCTTGCTGAAAAAATAGAAACTTTTGCGCTCATAAATATAATTCTCATTTTTTACCAGAGAGCGAAATACCCATTCCACTTGCAGTAGATCAATATTCAAATTTCTCAGGTCATCCTAATTTTTCAGAATTTTTGTAGCTACAGAAGTATTCAAAATAGTCAGATGTATAGACTGTTCTGTTTTGACAGATTTTGTTTTCTTTGCGTTGTGTGCTTGTTTTGATGGCTCTATGGTTGTATTCGATGAGTTTTTGTCATAGAAAAGTTGGAATACAGTAGATATAATGCAATAAAAATATGAGTTGGATGATACAACACTTATAGTAGTGATTTATTATTTTCTTATACTAACGGATCTCATGAAGGTTTTGTTGAGTTTTGTGTGATTGAAGTTTTCAAGTTTTGGGTTATCTTACGATGGATGAAGGAATAAGGAGTAGAAGATCCTAAGCTTGGGGATGCCCCGACATCCCAAGCTATTATCCAAAAATGAGCAACCAACTAAGCTTGGGGATGCCCCCGAGTGGCATCCCCTCTTTCTTCTAATGACCATCGGTATTTTACTCGAAGCTATATTTTTATTCTTCACATACTATGTGTTTTGCTTGGAGTGTCTTGTATGATATGAGTCTTTTCTTGTTTTATTTTGTGTTTTAAGTCTTGATTCCTTGCTGGACACACCTATTTCAGAGAGCCAAAATTAAGTCATGACTTGTTAGAATTGCTCTCTATGCTTCACTTAAATTTTTTATGAGCTATGGACTTGCTCTAGTGCTTCACTTATATATTTTTTAGCACGGTGTGCTTTAGTATTTTTGAAGAAATGCTATCTTGCTTCACTTAGATTTATTTTACAGTTAGTAAAATTTTCAAGAAATTCGCTCTTGCTTCACTTAAATTAATTTCAGAGAAACAAAGACATATTATGCTCACGATCTTCGCTTATATTTGTTTGAGCTTATGAAAAGCAACACATGAAAATTAGTCCCAAAGTGATAGATATCCAAGAAGGATACAATAAAAATTTCATGAAGATCACTAGACAAAATAAACTTGATTCTTAGTAATAGTTTTGAGATATGATGATGTTATATGTGAGTCATCTTGATGAGTAATTATGCTTTAGTAAGAATATTGGTGTTAAGGTTTGTGATTCCCTATGCAAGCACGAAAGTCAATAGTCATGCAATGAAATTATATCCTACTTGTGGCGCATTATTCGGTGTTAATTATGCTTAATGCTTGCTTATGAGATTATCTGTTTCTTGGTTAGTCGCTTCTCAATCTTTTGCTAGCCTTCATTTTGCACTAAGTATGATCTCTACTTGTGCATCCAAAATCCTTTAAACCAGTTTTGCCACATGAGTCCACTATATCTACCTATATGCGGTATTCTTTTGCCGTTCTAAGTAGATTTTCATGTGCCATCTCTAATTTTCAAAATGAACTTCTCTTTTGTGTGTTCGTTTCGCTCACGGAGCGGTGAGGGGTGGCTAATATTTTCCATGCTAGATGTGTTATTCTCACGATGAGTGTTTATTCACTTGTCATTGCACGAGAGTAAGGCAAAGGTATTAGTAATGCCTAGTCCTGAAGTGAAAAATGAATTTACTTTATGTTGTCAAATAATAAATTCCTAGGAAAGTGTTTGTCACGCCCAATATGTGACTATCCTAAAGGAACTCAAAGGTCCCACCAAGGATAGTACCGCATATTGACACGCTTTTGCAAGGTGGATATCATTACATCGTACCATTACATAATAGTTGGGGATACATACAAAGGCACACAATGCCACAAGAACATCAACATCATACAAGAGAACAACATCCGACTACGGATGAAACACAAATAAAAACTCAAACGACATCCACCCTGCTAGCCCAGGCTGCCGACCCGGAACCTATCCCAAGATCGACGAAGAAGAAGAAGAACTCCAAAACAAGCAAACATCGCTCTCATGTCATGATCATCGCATTACTTGTACCTGCAACTGTTGTTGTAGTAATTTGTGAGTCAGAAGGACATAGAAATCCCATTACCATGGGTATCAAGACTAGCAAAGCTTAATGGGAATGGAATGGATAAGTGGAGAGGTTGCAGCAAGCGACTAAGCATTGTATGGTGGCTAACTTACGAGTACAAGAGTAAGATGAGAAACTATGCAAAACGATCGCAAACTAGTAACGATCACTAAGTGATCCTGAACTACTTATGTTCAAACATAACCCAACCATGTTCTCCTCTGGAACTTCCCCGAAAAGAGACAGTCACGGTTACGCACACGGTTGGTGTATTTTAATTGAGTTTACTTCAAGTCCTCTACAACCGGATATTAAAAAATTCCCATCTGTCACATAACCGCGGGCACGGCTCTCAAAAGTTTAAACCCTGCAGGGGTGTCACAACTTTTCCCATGACAAGCTCACGATCCGCGGAGACAATCCTCCATCACGGGACCCTCCAATCAGACTCGGAATCCCGGTGCACAAGACATTTCGACAATGGTAAAACAAGTCCAGCAAGACCTCCCAACATGCCGACATCCTAATAGTGGCCGCGCGTATCTCGTCTCAGGTACCAAAATACCCCAAGTTGCCAAGAGGCGGCCCCGCACGGTGCTCTAGTTTGGGACCAACACCATCAGCACTGGCCCCCCATGTATGTAGAAAGAATCCTCGAGTTCATGATGCCCTGTGCCAATTAATTATTTAGTTCAAGTTTTTATTATGGCAAATGTTAAAACCAATATTGGGCCTTGCTAGAAGAGTTTTATTCAAAGCAAACTGTCAAGAGGGGCCCATAAACCCTCACCGTGTTAGGGATGCAAAATCAAGGAACATAACACCGGTATGATGGAAACTAGGGCAGCAAGAGTGTAACAAAACACCAGGCATAAGGCTGAGCCTTCCACCCTTTACCAAGTATATAGATGCATTAATTAAATAAGAGATATTGTGATATCCCATGATATCCATGATATCCATGTCCCAACATGGAACAACCTGCAGCTACACCTGCAACTAGCAACGCTATAAGAGAGGCTGAGCAAAGTGGTAACATAGCCAAACAATGGTTTGCTAGGAAGAGTGAAAAGGTTAGAGGCTATCATGGCAATTTGGGAGGCTTGATAAACAAGTGGTAGGTAGCGCGACATAGTGATAGCATCGAGACAACTAGCATAGTAAAGATAGTAGTGAGATCCAAGGTGATGCTCATCTTGCCTGAAATCCCGCTAGGAAGAAGAACGAGTCCATGAAGAAGACGAATGGGCGTAGTCGAACGAATCCTCACGATCACAACGAAACATGAACTATCGAGAAGGAGCACAACCGGAAAGAAGCAAACAATATGGTAAACACACAACACGTAAACATGACATGATGCTCAACCAAGTATGATGCATGGCAAGTCTATATGATGCTACTCATGGCAAGAGATGATGCATACAAGAACAACACATCAAAGCAAGTTTAAATGAGGCCGAAAACAACACATAACAATTCCGGAAAGTCCCCATAGGAAAATTTCAAAATTGGTCCAGATATGAATAACACATTATGTTGAAGTTGTTAAACAACAAGTTAAAGTGCACCAAGATGATCTACGCGTCTTTCTAGTCAATTTACATATAAAGTTCGTTTAATTCGGAGCTATGACATAGAAGATGTTAGCAAAACAAGTTAAACATGGCATTGATGCAAAATGCATACAAACATCAATAAAACACACTCAAATCATGGATGCAACAAGATAACATGACACTACATGCAATTCTAAGCAGTTTTCATATAGAGCATGCTCAAAACGGAGCAACGGTTCAACACATACACTCAATACAAGTTCAAACACAATCTGCCCAAAACAGCAACTAAGCACTTGGCCATCAAGAAACCACATGCTACATGAAACATATGGACACAAACTTGATATGCACTCAAAGTAGAGACAACATGCTTCAAATATCATTAAGGTTCGGGTTTATAGGCATCAAGATTAATCCAAGATGATCAATGCAAAAAGCAACTTGATAACACAGATTATGACTTAGTGAAAAACAGAGCATATGCATGAACGGAGTTTATACGATGGCTGTTGGAGGCAAGAAGTAATTAAGCTATAGTGCAAGAACATGGCAAGCAAAAGCATGGCATGCTAGTACATATCATGGAGCTCAAAACACACAACATGGCATAACCATATGAGCAACAGATTCATGGGAATCATCAAGGCAAGATGCAAACATGAAAGAATGCAAAGCAATAACATTGTGATGCTGACTTTGGAGGCACATAACATCAAGCATAGCAACTTTTATAATTATGAAAAATACATGGGCATGTATAACACATGATATACTTTAACTTAGTCCATGGGCACAAGTTCATATAATGCATGGAGTAATTACTATGATTCTTGCAAGATGGGACATGCTGTTAATAGGATGACAGATTTAACATGATGGCAACTTGAGAGCAAGAAAGAGAAAAACTAAAACAAGTTATATGGCAACCAAGGACATGGCATGAAATTACACATAACAAAGAGCAAATAACATCAAGGCATCATAACCATATGACTTATGGACTAGTGGGAACCATCAAGACAAGTTTGAATGTTGTAACAGTTTCAGCAAGTGTAAAACAGCAACATCAGCATAGCATGTTTGCAAGCTTGGAACAGAGGTCATACGAAGTCCAAAATCATCAAACTTGGCATACCGACAAAGTACTCATAGCATACTTCCATTCATGTAATTGGAGTATCTCTGAAAGAGGCATAGACCAGTTAATAACAAGCTCACAACATGGCATCATGAAGTTAACAGCAAACTAGAACATCATTTAGGCATGTTTATGGTAATGAAAACATATGCTACAGGACATATATGAGGCATCAAATGGCATAGCATGATAGAGCATAACATGGACATCAAAACATGTCAACTAGGCATCTCCAGATTATGCATGGAATTAATGGTGGCATCAAGTTAACATGGCAACACAACGTAACAGTTACAGACTTAGCAAAAATTACTGAGTCTCAGAAAACAGCAAACATCAAGTAGCACACTTTGCAAGCTCGTGCTAGTCACCGCAGGGCACATAAAAATACATTGATGAAACCACTATAAAGATGGCATGAATATGCTCCTAAAACATGTTGACATTTTGCTCAAAAGATAAACATACAAAATGCCATGAAAAAGACAAATCAACAAGTTACAGCAATTTCCAGCAGATTATAACATTTAGCACTTTTGCAACAATGATTAAGGCATCAAGATGAACAGTAACATGCATGCAAATGACACTAGCATGTAGAGCACTCAGGGATGAACATTTTGACATATTATACACACAAATCGGAGCAACAAGCATGGAGTTATGGACATCACAATATGCACACGTGATGATTTCAGAAAAAGACTTAGTGAAAAACATCGAAGAGACTGGGCTGGGGCATCACCTCGCGGGCGGAGGCGCGACTAGGCTGGGCCGGCTGACGTGGCGGCCCACGCGGACGAGGGGCCTCCTCCTCCTTGATCTAGAGGGATCCAGGGAGGCAGCGACGGTGGCAGTTGACGGCGAAGACGGCAGCGGGACGAGGGGGGGGCAGCGCTGGACGAGCTAGAGGCGGCGGATCCGTCCGCTGAGAACCGGAGATTGGCGGCGAGCTTAGCGGCGGCGGGTGGCAGAGCTCAGGGGCGATGGGCTCCGGGTGGAGGAGCGGGCGGCGTTGGGCGGCATGCGGGCGTGGTGGGTGGCAAAGGCCGGCGGAGCAGCGCGGCTCGGCGAAGGCGGCGACGGCGAGCGGGCGAGGAGCTCGGGCGGCGTGCGGGCCTGGGTGGGCCGCGCTTGGGCCCGGCGGGCCGCGGCAGCGGGGAGAGGCGCGGGGACGCGTGGCGGCCCCTAAGTGGGTGCGGGAGGCGGTGGTGCTGAGGTGGTGTCCTCGGATTGGCCGGGCGACATGTCCGGCGGACGTGTCCGACGTGGGGAAGAGGAGGCTAGGGTTTGGACTGCGATTTCGGACGGGGAGGACCTATTTATAGGTAGGGGAGCTAGGAGAGGGCTATTGAGGTGCGGTTTTCGCCACACAATCGTGATCCAACAACGGAGAGCATGGAGGGGGTTTAGATGGGCTAGTGGGCTGTTGTGGAGGGGTGTTGGGCTGCAAAGAGAGAGGGGTTTCGCGGTTACAGGTTAACCGTTGGGGCATCAAACGACCTCCAAATGGAACGAAATTTGACAGGCGGTCTACCGGTGATATACCAAGGCCACTCGACAAATCTCGGCCCATTCCGAGAACGTTTTTCTCCCGCTCACGAAACAAGATCTGAGAGGTGCAATAGGTGCATGTGAGAGTGTCGGATTACGAGATGGACAACGGAGAGAACTGGAAGACCCAGACGGATGCAAGTTTTGAAAACATGAAGATGCAATGCACATGATGACCTGTCAAAGTGCAACACACAAGCAAATGACATGGCAATGCCGGCGAATAACTGGAAGACACCTGGTGCATCAGACTCGGGGCGTTACAGCGTTGGTATGGAGGCTAACCGTGGATACGGCTAGCCATGGAAAGTCAAAGTATGGTGGAAAAAGGTATAAACTTTATTTTTCTGTTTGGGAACCGCCTATGATATATCTAAGCATGGAAAGTATTAGGTACTCTAAGTCGTTTTCGTTGGTGGGATGGATACACCTCCCAAAATGTTTTTATCTCTAAGTTTTTCGCTTTGAGCTCTGGCACCTCTAGAAATCCCTACTTCCCTCTGCGAAGGGCCTTTCTTTTACTTTATGAAATTTTTATTTTCAATTTGAGTCTCCATATTCTCTTATAAATGCACCAACTAGGAGGCAATATGATCGTACTTGAGTATTGGATGTAGCTAATATGCGAGTGTGTTTCATGAATGGAACAATGGTTGAGCATTATGGGCTAGGGATCACTTATTTTACGTTGATATTTTGAAAGACATGGTTGCTTGTTGATATGCTTGAGTATTTAAATTATCATTTCAAAACTAGACTATTGCTTTGAACAATATAAAAGTCCAAATGTCCATGCTATAAGGAAAATAATATGATATGACATGTTAGGCAGCATTCCACATCAAATATTCTATTTTTATCACTTACCTACTCGAGGACAAGTAGGAGTTCAGATTGGGGATGCTGATACGTCTCCAACGTATCTATAATTTTTTATTGTTCCATGCTGTTATATTATCAATCTTGGATGTTTTATAATCATTTTATAGTCATTTTTTATCATTTTTCGGTACTAACCTATTGACATCGTGCAAGTGCCAGTTGTTGTTTTTTCCATGTTTTTTACATCACAGAAAATCAATACCAAACGGAGTTTGAATGCAACGAAACTTTACAGAGATTTTTTTGGACTAGAAGGAACATAATGGGCCCTGGCTACGCCTAGGGGTGCTCCGAGGAGAGCACAACCTACCAGGGCGCGCCAGGAGGCCCAGGCGCGCCATGGTGATTGTGCCCACCTCGGGTGCCCCCCAGACAGCCTCTTTGCTCTATAAATACCCCAATATTCCCAAAACCCTAGGGGAGTCGACAAAATATTGATATAGCCGCCGCAGAATCCAGAACCACCAGATCCAATCTAGACACCATCTCGGATGGGGTTCACCACCTCCATTGGTGCCTCTCCGATGATGCGTGAGTAGTTCTTTGTAGACCTTCGGGTCCATAGTTAGTAGCTAGATGGCTTCCTCTCTCTCTCCCGCTCTCTTGATTCTCAATACACTGGTCTCTTGGAGATCCATATGATGTAAATCTTTTGCAGTGTGTTTGTTGGGATCAATGAACTTTGACATTATGATCAGATCTATCTTTTTATATCCATGAAAGTATTTGAGTTTCTTTGATCTCTTTTATGCATGATTGCTTATAGCCTCGTATTTATTATCCGATATTTGGGTTTTGTTTGGCCAACTTGATCTATTTATCTTGCAATGGGAAGAGGTTCTTTGTAGTGGGTTCAATCTTCTGGTGCTTGATCCCAGTGACAGAAGGGGAGCCGACACGTATGCATCGGTGCTACTAAGGATAAAACGATGGGGTCTATCTCTACATAGATAGATCTTGTCTACATCATGTCATCATTCTTATTGCATTACTCTGTTTCTCCATGAACTTAATACACTAGATGCATGCTGGATAGTGGTCGATGTGTGGCGTAATAGTAGTAGATGCAGGCAGGAGTCCGTCTACTAATCTTGGACGTGATGCCTATGTAATGATCATTGCCTGGATATCGTCATGATTATTTGAAGTTCTATCAATTTCCCAACAGGAATTTGTTCACCCACTGTTTGCTATTTTTCTTGAGAGAATCCACTAGTGAAACCTACGGCCCCCGGGTCTCTTTCTCATATATTTGCCTTTGAGATCTACTTTTCCTTTGCATTTGTTGTCAGATCTATTAAACCAAAAATACAAAAATACCTTGCTGCAATTTATTTTATTTGGCATTCGATCTATCAATAATTACAACTCTCATGTCCGTTTGCCAATTTCTGGCACCGTTATCCGAAAGGGATTGACAACCCCTTTTACACGTGGGGTTGTGAGTATTTGTTATTTGTGTGCAGGGGCTGCTTACGTTGTGTTGCTTGGTTCTCCTACTGGTTTGATAACCTTGGTTTCATATCTGAGGGAAATACCTACCGCCGTTGTCCTGCATCATCGCTTCCTCTTTGGGGAAATACCGACGTAGCTTCAAGCGACATTAGTATCCAACGTATCTATAATTTATGAAGTATTCATGCCATGTTTACAATAATTTTATATGGTTTTGGTATGATTTGCATGGAACTAACCTGGACTGACATTGTTTTCAGCAGAACTACCATGGTGTTGTTTTTTGTGCAAAAATGAAAGTTCTCCAAATGAGCTAAAACTTTTTGACAATTTTTTTGGAACAAAAGAGACCCCCGAAGCTTCGTGGAAGGACCAGAAGGTGAAGGAAGGGCACAAGACACCAGGGTGCGCCTGGGCCCTTACCCGTGCCCCGGTGGGTTGTGCTCACCTCGAAGCCCATCTTCATGTGAAACCAACGCTAAAAATCCTATAAATAGAGAAACCATCAGGGATTAACCTATATTGGAAGTTCCGCCGCCGCAGGCCTCTGTAGCCACCGAAAACTAATCTAGACCCCGTTTCAGCACATTGCTGGAGGGGGGGAATCATCTCCGGTGGCCATATTCATCATCCCGACGGCCACCACCATGGGGAGGGAGTAGTCCACCCTCGGGGCTGAGGGTTTGTACCAGTAGCAATGTGTTTAATCTATCTCTCTCTCTCTCTCATGTTCTTGAGATGTCACGATCTTGATGTATCGCGGGCTTTGTTAATATAGTCGGATCATACAGTGTTTCCCCCCTCTATCTTCTAGTGATTAATTGAGTTTTTCCATTTGAGATTTCGTTGTTATTAGATTGAATACTTCTATGGATTTGAGAGCACTTGATATATGTCTTGCATATGAATACTCGTGGTGACAGTGGGGTATCATATTGATTCACTTGATATATGTTTTGGCATTCAACTCGCGAATTCCCGTGGTGACATTGGGGTAATCTATGTATAGGGGTTGATGGACGTTCTCGTATTTTGTTTCTCCGGTAGAAATCTTGGGGCACTCTTTGAGGTTCTTTGTGTTGGATTGAGTATTATGAATCTGAAATTGTTTGGTGTTATTTTAGTATGAACTCTTGGATAGGTCGATCGAAAAGAATAGCTTCGAGGTGGTTTCGTACCCTACAAACGATTTCTTCTTATGTTCTCTGCTAGATAGGAACTTTGGAGTGATTCTTCATCGCACTTTGAGGGGTGGTTATATGATCCAATTATATTAGCACTGTTGAGAGATTGCACTAGCGAAAGTACGGACCCTAGGCTTCATTTTGAAGCATTGCAATACCGTTTTTATGTCCGTTTACTATTTCATACCTTGCTGTTTTTATTTATTCAGATTATAAAAATATATTTCTACCATCAATATTACACTTTTATCACCATCTCTTCACCGAACTAGTGCACATATACAATTTGCTACTGTATTGGGTGTGTTGGAGACACAAGAGATTTCTTGTATTTGGTTGCAGGGTTGTTCGAGAGAGACCATCTTCATCCTACACCTCCCACGGATTGATAAACCTTAGGTCATCCACTTGAGGGAAAATTGCTACTGTCCTACAAAACTCTGCGCTTGGAGGCCCAACACGTGTCTACAAGAACAAAGTTGCGTAGTAGACATCATGGCCATGGCTACATTAGAAAGGATTCGGACCTCTACAAACTGATACATGCATAGCTGCTCTTGTCCTAAGGCAACCCTGCCAGGCAAGAGCATTGCGTCTCCATACCATCCATACATCAATCCACCAAAAGTAGGAGTAGGGTTTTACGCCTCGCGGCGGCCGAAACGTGGGTAAAAATTTCCCGTGTCTACGTTGTCATGTTGCTCTACGCTCTCCGCTCTTTGTGCAATGCGTCCTTCCCCCTTGCCGAACCACAAGCGGCCGATGGCCTCATAGGTGGCCATGTTTTCCCATGACAGATCACATCTCCACGGCTAATATGTACAAGCCAATTTCTGACAAAGCCTTGGAAACTCAGAAGCTTGGCTCCATATACTATCTGCTTGCTGGCTTGACCACCATGAACACTATCTTGAGGCACACTTTATTGCCCAAGTCAGGAGATCATAGGATGATTCCTGGTCACTCCATCAACCTGATTCACTTGTTTGATATTCCTCAGAAACTCAAGGTCATGAGCTTGATTGTTGAAACAGTGAAGAGAATAGTAGGAAACCATAAGAGGTCTTGTGGATATGCCCCACACATTCAGACTTTGATCAACTCTAAGATGGGAACATGGGCATATGTGCTTGACAAAGAGCATCTACCCCTCCGGCCAGACTTCGAGGACAATGAGGTTGTCATGGATGCTTCACATCCTACTTGTGCAGAAGCCCAGGAGAAGATTGAGAGAGCAAAGGCTACCAAAGGAGCAAAGGTAGCAAGTGCCCCAGATGCTTCTACAGTGACTCCCAAGTCTAAGCAAGATCAACTAAGTTATCTGATTGAGGCCACCATGAGGATTGACAAAAGCCTGGCCACCTTATCTTACAATCAGGAGAGTCTTGAGAGGATCATTGAGACTAACATGCATGACCTTGATGTGAAGGTCACAGGTATTCACACCATTATAGAGAAGAACAAAGATGATGCTGAGGATCAAGATGATAGACCCACAATCGACACATTCTAGAGAGTGCCAAGGGCACAAAGATCATCAGATGTGCCAGTTGCCAGAGAATCCAGGACTACCACTTCAGCACCTGCAGCCACTGCCATAGTTGCCCCTCCAGTGTCAACTCCTCCAGCTCCACAGACTTTTTCAGAGGCATTTGTTGATGCCCTCCTCTCCACGCCGTCTACGCACACCGAGCAACAAGCTAGAAGACCCCTTCAGGAGCTCCCGGAGATCGTGCTTAGAGTGTTGTATAGCACTATACATTTTCGAACTTTTAGGTAACTTGTTGCCAAAGGGGAGAAAGTGTATAGATCATAGGCTTTGAGAGAGAGATAGTGCCTCTTGCTTTTTGTTGGTTTCATTTGATATTGTTGCTTGTTTGGTTGTTTGATTCCTATTCTACAATTTGTGTTGTCCTCGCGAGATACTTATGAGATCATGTGTTTGATCATATTATGCTTAATGTGTGCTTGCATGCTTATATCTATGAATGTTTGTGTATGATCAATCACTTGTATTATTGGTGATGAGTGCATGTTATTTAACTCTTATCATTTTGAGCGCTCCACCAAGATGTATGTGACATGGAAGAGTGACCCATGATCCTAATCGATTGTGCATTTGCATTCAAAAGCAAAATTTTAAATAATACACAAATTAAGGGGCAGCTCTTTCTTATCACATACTTCTCAAAGCGACGATGTATCTCATTCATATTATCATTTATCGAAACTTTGATCTATATGTCGTCATCAATTACAAAAAGGGGGTAGATTGAAAGTGTAACTAATCCCTGGGTGGTTTTGGTAATTCATAACAACATACAACTCATTGAACTAACATCCATTCAAGTTTGATATTTCAGAAAGTTCATTGATGGCATGTCATGGACTAGAGATGTGGACCCCTCAAAATGCTAAGGACACATATTGGCAACAGCTCAAGACTCTTCATTTATATTTTAGTGATCCAAGATCACATTGAGTCCATAGGAAATCCAATACTATTAAAAGGGGATGAGGTGTTGCTTAATGGTCTAGTTGCTCAAACTTCTTAGTGATATTGCTCCAAAGCCCTCAACCACTTTCTCATTTCCAAATATGTCCATAACCCAAAGTCAAGCTCGGCCCCACCGAAATCTTCTATCTGGCGCCACCGAGTTCATTTGACATAGCCACTGCCAGAAACCCTAACACCTCGGTCACACTGATACGGATCTCAGTCTCACCGAGATGGCCTTGCAAACTCTCTGTTTCTTCTTGCATTATTTCGATCTCACTGAAATGTGCAATCGGTCCCACCGAGTTTGGTTGGCATTCTCTCTGTTGCCTTATTGCTTCACTTCGGTCTAACTGAGTTGATGCAATCGGTGCCACCGAGTTGATGTTTTCCCTAACCTTAGCACATCGGTCCCACTGAGTTGTTCCAGTCGATCCCACCGAGATTCCTAACGTTCACATTTTGAACTGGATCAGTCTCACCAAGTTCATCTATTCGGTCTGACCGAGTTGGGTCAAATGTGTGTGACGGTTGGATTTTGTGTAGAGGCTATATATACTCCTCCACCCCCTTCTCCATATGTGAGAGAGCGATCAGAACATGTGTACACTTCCAGCCTACATTTTCTGAGTGAGAACCACATACTCATGTGTTGAGATCAAGATATTCCAATCCTACCACAAGATTCTTGATTTCTAGCCTTCCCCAAGTTGCTTTCTACTCAAATCATCTTTCCACAAAATCCAAATCTGTGTGAGAGAGTTGAGTGTTGGGGAGACTATCATTTGAAGCACAAGAGCAAGGAGTTCATCATCAACACAACATCTATTACCTTTTGGAGAGTGGTGTCTCCTAGATTGGTTAGGTGTCGCTTGGGAGCCTCCGACAAGATTGTGGAGTTGAACCAAGAAGTTTGTAAGGACAAGGAGATCGCCTACTTAGTGAAGATCTACCCGAGTGAGGCAAGTCCTCCGTGGGTGATGCCCATGGTGGGATAGACAAGGTTGCTTCTTCATGGACCCTTCATGGGTGGACCCCTTCGTGGACTCGCGCAACCATTACCCTTCGTGGTTTGAAGTCTCCATCAACATGGACGTACGATAGCACCACTTATCGGAACCACGCCAAAAATCGCCGTGGTATCATTGCATTTGCACTCTCCAAACCCTTCCCTTTACCTCCATATGCAATGTTTTACTTTCCGTTTCTACACTCTTAGAATTGCATGTGTAGGTTGATTACTTAACTTGTGCTAATTGCTAAAATCTGCCCACAACTAAAATTGGGAAAATGTTAGATTTTTATTTGGTCAAGTAGTATAATCACCCCCCTCGAGACCTACTTTTGATCCTACAAAAGTGAACCACTACCAATACAAAAAATAATATAACTGTTCTTTGTGTTCATTCAACAAGAAAAAGCCGAGCAGTATTTCCCTGCAATCTACACATGTACACCACTAGTATACACAATGGTGATTTACTTGCACTTTAGGTCATGAGTTCATACCTCTGGAAGGTCGTTGACTGATCGTATCACTCCATATACCTAGGGGTGTGAGCCCTTTCAGTTGCAGATTGGAGCAATTGATCCACCTGGGATACATCACATGATGACTAATGAGAGTAAAGAAAACAATGGGATACAATAAAAATTCTCACGTCATGTGGACATCATATCCATCTCAAAAACAAAAAAGGAAAAGGTTAGAAAAACTTTTTTCCACAAAAATAAAAAAGTCTCACTTCAATCTTCAAAAAATAATCTAAAAGTGTCAAAATCTTTCTCACTGTGGCTAACCAGCATGCGCCATGTGGCATACACTACTGCAGGATGCTGCTAACGCGACACTACGATCAAAGACCCTTTGATGAAACTGTGTGCGATGCATTAATCGCAAACGGTGATGTAAAAAATCATCAAAAAGATGCAAAACGTTTGCGATGGAGGGGACATCAAACATGGTTCAAATTTTAGTTGTATGTGTGATGTGGGGCAAACAGTTGATACATACAAACTGTTCACGATGAGACAGAACAACAGAAACGGGCATCCATATCAAGGTGTGTGTGATATAAGGCATACAGTTCGCTCCGATGAACTGTTTGCTATTAGGGAATGCAATGGAAATGATTAGCTAGGTCAAGGTGTGTGTGATATACGGCAGACGTTTCACTTAGACGAACTATTTTCGATTAGGGAACACAACAGAAACAGTTCAACTTAACAACATATCTGTGAAATATGTGGCATACAGTTCACATAGATGAACTATTTGCGATGAGCCAAAAGAACACAAATGATTCATGTAAACAAGATGTGTGTGATACGCGGCAAACAGCCCACTCGGATGTACTGTTTGTGGTGAGAAATTATAACACAGACGGTTACTACAGTTAATTCATGTGAGATTCTGTGTGTACAAAAAACATAGAAAATTGCAAACTAGTTGCTTGCGGTGGCTAGGAGTATCGCACACGATGAGCCTGCGAGTACTCATGTGCGATGATTGGTAAGTTACACATACATTTCCTTATATTAACACGTGTGTGATAGATAACACATGACACCGCATACGATATTCGGGTTGTGTGCTCCACTTAGTCTTCCCGCGCTCCACATGGGTGAATTGTAAAATCCCCAATCCCCTAGCCAGCTACTAGTTATAAATAACCACAGCAATGCCCGCCGGCGGCGAATCGCTATTGATCCCGTTGCTAGCTAGTTACCCACACATACCAGCATACCCCCAATGGCCAGCGGCGGGATGGAGTCGCGCGACGGCGGAATCGAGGTTGAAGCCGCGATGGTCGGCTTGGCGGTCGATGGCCTCCCGATGATGGCCAGAGGAAGCAGCAAACGCGGTATGAGCAAGCCGCCGGGTTAGCCAGAGTCATCCTAAAAGAGGATAGGGATCGCAAGCGAGCGTTACTTCTAGCTCGGTGTAGAGTGCGTCGGATGGTGCGGGCAGCAGAGGAGGGACCTTGACGATGCAAGGACAACTGTGATAGTGGGGCCACCGCATGAGGCGCATGCTTATGTCCCAGATGGAGGAGGGCGCAGCGCCGGACATCGCCGGGGCATGCCTGGGGGCGTCACGGTAGCCCTGGCGAGAGCCAACGTCGTCTCGCCGGACGTCGCCGGGGCAGACCCTGCGGTCGCGGTAGCCCTGTTGAGCGCTGCGCCTGAGGCAGTACTGGCGATTCTTGATGTCGAGTCTACATAGCCTTGATCGATCAAGGTGTGTAGGTCATCGACTTGGCGGCCACCGCTCCCGCTGAGCCCATGATCGACAAGCTGATGGATGATGACTGTTGTGTGTGTTGGGTCAGCGTCAAGTGCATAGTGTAGCTCTTTTGTGCGCGCGTGGTTCGTTATATTCTAGTATATATATATATATATATATATATATATATATATATATATATATATATGTATACTCAATTGATTTCTTCATTCATGTCAAATATGTCAATTGTATGGGCTGGCCTATCTGTATATTATCTGAATTTGCAAATGCCTTCAGGACATCGGTGTTGATCGCCACGTCGAAAACATGGACGTCCTCTAATCTACCACTCTACCAGGAACACACTTAAACTCAATGAACTATGTATGATACTAATACTTTCCATGAAAAATTAAGAACTTGGCTAACATCATTTGAGTAACATATATATAGTGGTTACACTATTCGACAAAAGGAGGATCTTCATGATACATCTCCAACGTATCTATAATTTTTGATTGTTCCATGATGTTATATTATCAATATTGGATGTTTTATAATCATTTTATAGTCATTTATTATCATTTTAGGTACTAACCTATTGACATAATGCCAAGTGCCAGTTGCTGTTTTTTACATCGCAGAAAATCAATATCAAACGGAGTCCAAATGCCACGAAACTTTACGGAGAATTTTTATGGGTCAGAAGGAACACAATGGGCCCTGGCTGCGCCTGGGTGGTGCCCTGAGGAGAGCACAACCCACCAGGGCGTGCTAGGAGGCCCGTGTGCGCCCTGGTGGGTTGTGCCCACCTCAGGTGCCCTCGGACCACGTCTTTGCTCTATAAATACCCCAATATTCCCAAAACCCTAGGGTAGTCGACGAAATATTGATCCAGCCGCTGCAAAGTCCAGAACCACCAGGTCCAATCTAGACACCATCTCGAATGGGGTTCATGAAGGAAATATACCCTAGAGGCAATAATAAAGTTGTTATTTATATTTCCTTATATCATGATAAATGTTTATTATTCATGCTAGAATTGTATTAACCGGAAACTTAGTACATGTGTGAAAACATAGACAGACAGAGTGTCCCTAGTATGCCTCTACTTGACTAGCTCGTTAATCAAAGATGGTTAAGTTTCCTAGCCATAGACATGCGTTGTCATTTGATGAACGAGATCACATCATTAGAGAATGATGTGATGGACAAGACCCATCCATTAGCTTAGCATAATGATCGTTTAGTTTTTCTGCTATTGCTTTCTTCATGACTTATACATATTCCTCATACTATGAGATTATGCGACTCCCGAATACCGGAGGAACACCTTGTGTGCTATCAAACGTCACAACGTAACTGGGTGATTATAAGGATGCTCTACAGGTGTCTCCGATGGTGTTTGTTGAGTTGGCATAGATCAAGATTAGGATTTGTCACTCCGTGTATCGGAGAGGTATCTCTGGGCCCTCTCGGTAATGCACATCACTATGTGTCTAATGAGTTAGCCATGGGGTGATGCATTACGGAACGAGTAAAGAGACTTGCCGGTGACGAGATTGAACTAGGTATGATGATACCGACAATTGAATCTCGGGCAAGTAACATACCGATGACAAATGGAACAACGTATGTTGTTATGCTGTTTGACCGATAAAGATCTTCGTAGAATATGTAGGAGCCAATATGAGCATCCAGGTTCCGCTATTGGTTATTGATCGGAGATATGTCTCGGTCATGTCTACATAGTTCTCGAACCCGTAGGGTCCGCACGCTTAACGTTCGATGACGATTTGTATTATGAGTTTCGTGTTTTGATGAACCGAAGTTTGTTCGGAGTCCCGGATGAGATCACAGGCATGACGAGGAGTCTCAAAATGGTTGAGACATAAATATTGATATATTGGAAGGTTATGTTTGGACACCGGAATGGTTTCGGATAGGTTCGGGCATTTTCCGGAGTACCGAGGGGTTACCGAAACCCCCCGGAGGTTTAATGGGCCACAATGGTCCTTAGTGGAGAAGAGAGAGGGCCGGCCAAAGGTGGCTCCCCCTTGCCTAGTCCGAATTGGACAAGGGGAGGGGGCGGCGCCCCCCTCCTTCCTTCTCTTCTCTCCTCTTTCCCTTCTTCTCCTACTTGGACTAGGAAAGGGGGGGACCGAATCCTACTTGGACTAGGAGTCCAAGTAGGACTCCCCCCATGGCACGCCCCCTCCTAGGGTCGGCCTCCTCTCCACCCCCTTTATATACATGGGGAGGGGGCACCCCAAAGACACACAAGTTGATCTTTTAGTCGTGTACAGTGCCCCCCTCCACAGTTACACACCTCAGTCATATCGTTGTAGTGCTTAGGCGAAGCCCTGCGTCGGTAACTTCATCATCACCGTCACCACGCTGTCGTTCTGACGGAACTCTCCCTCGGCCTCAACTGGATCAAGAGTTCGAGGGACGTCATCGATTTGAACATGTGCTGATCACGGAAGTGCCGTGCGTTCAATACTTGGATCGGTTGGATCGTGAAGACGTTCGACTACATCAACCGCGTTACTAAACGCTTCCGCTTTCGGTCTACGAGGGTACATAGACACACTCTCCCCTTTCGTTGCTATGCATCTCCTAGATAAATCTTGCGTGATCGTAGGTAAATTTTTTGAAATACTGCGTTCCCCAACAGTGGCATCCAAGCCAGGTCTATGCGTAGACGTTATATGCACGAGTAGAACACAAAGAGTTGTGGGCGATAATAGTCGTACTACTTACCAGCAATGTCTTACTTTGATTCGGCGGTATTGTTGGATGAAGCGGCCCAGACCGACATTACATGACCACATTCATGAGAGTAGTTATACTAACATGCTTCGCACACAGGTGGCCAGTGGGTGTCTGTTTCTCCAGCTTTAGTTGAATCGAGTTTGACTACGCTCGGTCCTTCTTGAAGGTTAAAACAGCACACATCACGAAAAATCGTTGTGGTTTGATGAGGTGGTAAGAATGGTTCTTGCTAGAAGCCCGTAGCAGCCACGTAAAACTTGCAACAACAAAGTAGAGGATGCCTAACTTGTTTTTGCAGGGCATGTTGTGATATGATATGGTCAAACGTGATGATATAAATTGTTGTATGAGATGATCATGTTTTGTAACAGTTATCGGCAACTGGCAGGAGCCATATGGTTGTTGCTACCTCTTGAGCATGCGTTGGTTTTCCCTTGAAGAGGAAAGGGTGATGCGGCAAAGTAGCGTAAGTATTTCCCTCGGTTTTTGAGAACCAAGGTATCAATCTAGTAGGAGACTACACGCAAGTCACCTAGTACCTGCACAAACAAACAAGAACCTCGCAACCAACGCGATAAAGGGGTTGTCAATCCCTTCACGGTCACTTATGAAAGTGAGATCTGATAGAGATAATAAGATAAATATTTTTGGTATTTTTGTTGTATAGATTGGAAAGTAAAGATTGCAAAATAAATAGTAAACTAAAATTGTAGATCGGAAACTTATATGATGTAAAGTACACCCGGGGGGCATAGGTTTCACTAGTGGCTTCTCTCAAGATAGCATATATTACGGTGGGTGAACAAATTACTACTGAGAAATTGATAGAAAAGCGCATAGTTATGATGATATCTAGGCATGATCATGAACATAGGCATCACGTCCGTGTCAAGTAGACTGAAACGATTCTGCATCTACTACTATTACTCGACACATCGACTGCTATCCAGCATGCATCTAGAGTATTAAGTTCAAAAGAACAGAGTAACGCATTAGGCAAGATCACATGATGTAGAGGAATAAACTCAAACAATATGATATAAACCCCATCTTCTTATCCTCGCTGGCAACAATACAATATGTGCCTTGTTGCCCCTGCTGTCACTGGGAAAGGACACCGCAAGATTGAACCCAAAGCTAAGTACTTCTCCCATTGCAAGAAAGATCAATCTAGTAGGCCAAACCAAACTGATAATTTGAAGATACTTGCAAAGATATCAAATCATGCATATAAGAATTCAGAGAAGAATCAAATATTATTCATAGATAATTAATCATAAGCCCACAATTCATCAGATCTCGGCAAACACACCGCAAAAAGAATTACATCGAATAGATCTCCAAGAACATCGAGGAGAACTTTGTATTGAGATCGAAAGAGAGAGAAGAAGCCATCTAGCTAATAACAATGGACCCAAAGGTCTGTGGTAAACTACTAACACATCATCGAAGAGCCTATGGTGTTGATGTAGAAGCCCTCCATGATCGAATCCCCCTCTGGCAGTGTAATGCCCATGATGCGGCTATATCTCCCACGTGTCGAGGCACGACTTAGAGGCATAACCACATGGTGGTTTAGTCGCAAGTGGGGTAATCTTCACACAATCCCATGTACCGAATAAGAAAGGAATTGTGTGAAGATTACCCCACTTGCGACTAAACCACCATGCGGTTATGCCTCTAAGTCGTGCCTCGACACGTGGGAGATATATCCGCATCTGGTCGTTACAAGTTGGTAATCAGAGCCATCCTCAACTTAGGAGCCCCCTGCTTGATCAAATCGCTGACGTTGTTCGGTCTACAACAAAATGTTTTGAGTCTTAGGATTATATATATCGGAGAGTAGGATTCTTTTTACTCCTTAGTCCCTTCGTCGCTCCGGCGAGGCCTCCTGACGTAGAAGTTTTGACTTTCCTCTCCTCAAATTTCACGAAAAAAATTAGGATCACGCGGGTATCTTGGAATCGTTCCGATAGTCTTGTGACGAGAACATTGTTCTTGGTTCCTCCCGAAATTAAGGGGTTGTGACAGTGTCCCGGGGAGTTGAGCTCCGACGTGTTGTCGTCACAATTTTATTGTTGCAGTTCTGGAATACCTGAGTTTCCAGACATCGAAAATCTCTTTTATGCAGTTGTTGGTGAGAAAATCTCGATGCCACCCAGTACTGGGGTGGGAGTTCGGGAGTATCGCCATAACTCATATAACAGATGCTTTTTGAAGGTTGAGGTACACGATTTCCGAAGGTTTCTTGGTTATGTGTTGACGGATGGATACAACTGGATGTAGGGATTGTTAGTTTGAGTGACATATTATGCTTCCCCTGTATCCCCAACACCTGATTGCATAACCAGAAAGTTTCGGGAGTTTATAAGTGGGAATTAAAGTATCACGTAAGATATCCTTCCAACAGACACAAGATACAATCTGGGGTCTATCATATGTTTGTTCCGGCTTATTCTGCAAGCCAATCCTTTGTTTTGTTTTGAGTTGTGGTTTTTGAGTTGCTTCAATTTCAAGTGTTGAATCCAAACCTTTTCCTCAATGGTGTTCTCACACTTCTATGTGAATACCAATCCTTCTTATTTATCGAGATTGTCATGTCAATTCTATTTCCAACCGGTGCGATTCTCTTCAAGATGATCCTATCATTTTTCCATTTGCAAGATCGAATCTCAGTTTTCTCATTAGTGTTTGTTTCATCCGTCCCAAGTTGTCTTTGTTTTTCCCGCCCTCCCACCCTTTTTCTTCAAGGATTCAGATTTCTTAATCATGTATCCTTTTATTTGTGAAAAGTCTCTTCAGTCTTTTCTTTCAACTAGTAAAGTGGCCCGCCCGATGTGCAGGGCTGGATTTTTATAAAGTTTTATTGGGATAATACCTTTTTGTTTTATCTAAAGATGATTAGAATCAAATGTGATCACACTCAAAAGTATGAGTCTTTTCCAATCATAATTTTCCTACTATGCAATTTATATTATTTTTTATCATTTACTCTACATATATTTGCTAATGTTGTGTATGATTTGCTATATAAACTTGTTATAGGTCCAAGAAGATTAGAGACTGATGTGAGTGCCCATAATTTTCGTCAGTTATATTTCAACATTTGTTTTGAATTCGGTATATTAAGTAAAAGGGAATTTATATACTATATATATTCATTAAAATGGTTCTTGAGAGTGACGTTTTGGCGCATGGGAGCGCACCCTCCTTGTTTTTAAAATGAGTTTTACTTATTTGTCGCGTGTGAAAAAAGACAAAATCCGATGTTTTTTTTGAACGAGCCAGCCAAGGCTGGGGTTTCATTGATTAAGAAGGGAGCTGATACGTCTCCAACGTATCTATAATTTTTGATTGCTCCATGCTATATTATCTATTGTTTTGGACATTATTGGGCTTTATTATCCACTTTTATATTATTTTTGGGACGAACCTATTAACCAGAGGCCCAACCCAGAATTGCTGTTTTTTGCCTGTTTTAGGGTTTCGAAGAAAAGGAATATCAAACGGAATGAAACCTTTGGGAACGTGATTTTCTCACTGAATACAACTTAGGAGACTTGGACCCAACATCAAGCCAACTAACAGGAGGCCACGAGGTAGGGGGGCGCGCCTGCCCCCCCCCCTAGGCGCGCCCTCCACCCTCATGGGCCCCCTGTTGCTCCACCGACGTACTTCTTCCTCCTATATATATCCACATACCCCCAAATAATCAGAACAGGAGCCAAAACCCTAATTCCACCGCTGTAACTTTCTGTATCCACGAGATCCCATCTTGGGGCCTGTTCCGGAGCTCCGCCGGAGGGGGCATCGATCACGGAGGACTTCTACATCAACACCATAGCCTCTCCGATGAAGTGTGAGTAGTTTACTTCATACCTACGGGTCCATAGTTAGTAGCTAGATGGCTTCTTCTCTCTTTTTGGATCTCAATACAATGGTCTCCCCCTCTCTTGTGGAGATCTATTCGATGTAATCTTCTTTTTGCGGTGTGTTTGTTGAGACTGATGAATTGTGGGTTTATGATCAAGTCTATCTATGAATAATATTTGAATCTTCTTTGAATTCTTTTATGTATGATTGGTTATCTTTGCAAGTCTCTTCGAATTATTAGTTTGGTTTGGCCTACTAGATTGATCTTTCTTGCAATGGGAGAAGTGCTTAGCTTTGGGTTCAATCTTGCAGTGTCCTTTCCCGGTGACAGTAAGGGCAGCAAGGCACGTATTGTATTGTTGCCATCGAGGATAACAAGATGGAGTTTTCTTCATATTGCATGAGTCTATCCCTCTACATCATGTCATCTTGCTTAAGGTGTTACTCTGTTTTTAACTTAATACTCTAGATGCATGCTGGATAGCGGTCGATGAGTGGAGTAATAGTAGTAGATGCAGGCAGGAGTCGGTCTACTTGTCTCGGACGTGATGCCTATATACATGATCATACCTAGATATTCTCGTAACTATGCTCAATTCTGTCAATTGCTCAACAGTAATTTGTTCACCCACCGTAGAATACTTATGCTCTCGAGAGAAGCCACTAGTGAAACCTATGGCCCCTGGGTCTATCTTCATCATATTGTTCTCCTACTACTTTGCTATTTACTTTGCCTTTATTTTACTTTGCATCTTTATCATAAAAATACCAAAAATATTATCTTTATGATATCTATCAGATCTCACTCTCGTAAGTGGACTCATAGGGATTGACAACCCCTATTTGCGTTGGTTGCGAGGATTTATTTGTTTTGTGCAGGTACGAGGGACTTGCGCGTAGCCTCCTACTGGATTGATACCTTGGTTCTCTGTGACGCCCGGATAATTACGCTACAGTAATTCCACGCTAATGATGCCATGTCACCTTAGTTACTGTTGCTAATCTCGCATTAGTTCAAAACCAATTCAAATTCAAAATTGAATTAAAGGCAAACATCAAAAAATTTCAAAGATACAAAACAAAATGTTCGGGTTGTGGCAAATATTCCATACTAAATATTGGTGAAGAAAACACACTTCTGTAAAGTATATAAGTGCACTATATTAAGTAAAACAGTAGCAAAATGATTATTTAAATACCTTTTATAATTAATAAAATATCAAACTAAAGTATTTGGGGACTAGACTTTTTGTGGCAGTGGACTAAATTGAAATACTAAATTAGATGCCAAGTATATATTTTACAAAAACTAAAACAATAGGAAACAAAGATAAAGCAGAATAAAAGAAAAGAAAACAAAACAATAGCAAATAAATAAGACAGACAGAAAAGGGCCTAAACAAGTACTGTCCAAGTGGGCTCTAGTGTGCACATGGCCCAGCCCACCCCCCCCCCAATCGTCTCCTTCCTTCTATAGGAGGCGGGGGGATCGTGGCAGGCATCCGGCCGCCATGACCGCGCCCTGGCCACGTGCCGAGCATCCCTGTTGTCCCCTGCTGGTTAAAACGACGCTCGCGGCCTCATTCATAACCCTAGATCATTTCCCCTCCTTTTTCTCGCGCCGCCATCGTCTTCCCACGCTGTCCGAACCGTCATCGTCATGGCCACCTCCGTTCCCGCGCTCTCCATGGTCCTGGCGCCGTGAAAGATTGCCCGCGAGCTCCGTCATCGTCCGCTTCATCGTCTTCACCCACTGGATCTAGCAGGGAGCCACCGCAACATCCGCATCAACCTCGTCTTCATCTTCGGCCAACACAGCTCCTCCGCGTCGATCCGCCCGACTCCGGTCATCCCCGGCGTCATCGAGCCTCCCTTGCAACACTGTGAGCAGCACCACGTTCCCCCTCCGTCCTCCCCCTCGGTTTGTTGCTGTTGCTGCTAGCTCCGTTGTTGCCGAAGCTCGTCGCCGCCGTGTTCACTACCGCGGCCACCGCGCGCGTCACGCACGCCCTGCCTCACTCGCTGGGCGCCCTGGCCCCGCGCCGCCCCACACCCGCGCAAGGTCTCGCCGTTGCTCGCTCGCTCCATGTTGTTCGCCACAACCCATCGAGCGCCCTGCCTCCGCCCCACTCGTCACCGCTCCAGCCGGCCGGCCTGCCACGCCGGCTCCCCTCCTGCTACCTCGCTGCACCCCCTCCCCCCACCACTGCGTGTCGCCGCCTGCGCCGCCTGTTGCCCTGCCACCGCCCGCCCCGGCCTCACTCTGCTCGTCGACCGCGCTTGCCCCGCTGCTCGCCGCGGCCCCGCTCGCGCCGTCCCCTGCTAGCCACTGCAGCGCCACTGCGTGGGCCTACCGCCGCCACCTTCGACTGCCCTCTGCTGCGTGCGGACGCACCAGACGCTCGAACGCGCCTTGTGCAGCGCCACAACATGGCCGCTCGGCGAACTCGGCGCGAGCCGGTGCGTTACGACCTTGCGCACTCGCGTGTCCGGCCGTGCGCGCGCGTCGGAGGCGCGCGCCCGTGCCAGACGTAGCGAGCGGGCCCACACCGCGTGTGACCCGCGAGTCGCGGGTGCGCACGACAGGGCCCAGCCCTAAAAAAGGAAATATATATATATATATATATATATACATATATATTTAACTTAATTAATTTGCCTTAATAAACCTAATCCTAATTAAGCTAATTAACTAGGTTAATTAGTAGATCAGAGTATGACAGGGTGGCCCCACCCCTGTTGACCAGTCAAACTTTGACTGGTCAACTGGGTCCCCCTGGCCCACATGTCAGCCTCTGTGTACATTCTGTGTACACAGGGCTGGGTACCCATAGCATTTTGTCTATTAATTTCGAATTTATAATAATTCAGAAAATGATTTAAAACTTCAAAAATTAATAGAAAATAAACCGTAGCTCGGATGGAAAAACTTTGTATATGAAAGTTGCTCAGAACGACGAGACAAATCCGGATACGCAGCCCGTTCGTCCGCCACACATCCCTAGCATAGCAAACACGTAACTTTCCCCCTCCGGTTCATCTGTCCGAAAACACGAAACACCGGGGATATTTTGTCGGATGTTTCCCCCCTTCACCGGTACCACCTCTTACCGCGTTAGGGCACCCCTAGCACCGATACTTGTCATGTCATGCATCGGTATGCATCTGGTTGCTTAATATTTATTGTTTCTTCCCCCTCTTCTCTCGCTAGACAGCGAGACCGACGCCGCTGCTACCCAGTACGACTACGGTGTTGACGACCCCTCTCTCTTGCCAGAGCAACCAGGCAAGCCCCCCCTTGATCACCAGATATCGCCTACTCTACTCTCTACTGCTTGCATTAGAGTAGTGTAACATGTTACTGCTTTCCGTTAATCCTATCCTGATGCATAGCTTGTCCTTGCTACTACTGTTGTTACCTTTACCTGCAATCCTAATGCTTAGTATAGGATGCTAGTTTATCATCCGTGGCCCTACATTCTTGTCCGTCTGCCATGCTATACTATCGGGCTGTGATCACTTGGGAAGTGATCACGGGTATATACTTATACATATATACATGCTATACAGGTGGTGATTAAAGTCGGGTCGGCTCGTAGGAGTACCCGCGAGTGATTCCGATGTTGGGGGCTGAAGGGGCAGGTGGCTCCATCCCAGTAGAGGTGGGCCTGAGTTCCTGAAGGCCCCCGACTGTTACTTTGTGGCGGAGCCACAGGCCATGTTGAGACCACCTAGGAGAGAGGTGGGCCTGGCCCTGGTCGGCGTCCGTGGTTATTTCAAAATAACACGCTTAACGAGATCTTGGTATTTGATCTGAGTCTGGCTACTGGCCTATACGCACTAACCATCTACGCGGGGACAGTTATGGGCAATCGACGTTGTGGTATCAGCCGAAGCCTTCGTGATGTCAGCGACTGAGCGGCGGGCGCCGGGTTGGACCGCGTAACGCAACTTCCTTTGTAATGGAGGTTGCTAGGTCTACTCTCCGGCCGCGTACGCAACATGCAGGTGTGCAATGGGCGATGGGCCCAGACCCCTGCGCCATAGGATTTAGATCGGCGTGCCGACCTCTCTATTGTGCCTAGGTAGGGCTGCGACGTGTTGATCTTCCGAGGCCGGGCATGACCCAGAAAAGTGTGTCCGGACAAAGGGGATCGAGCGTGTTGGGAAATGTGGTGCACCCCTGCAGGGAAGTTAATCTATTTGAATAGCTGTGATCTTCGGTAACAGGACGACTAGGAGTTGTACCTTGACCTTATGACAACTAGAACCGGATACTTAATAAAACACATCCTTCCAAGTGCCAGATACAACCGGTGATCGCTCTCTCACAGGGCGATGAGGGGAGGATCATCGGTTAGGATTATGCTATGCGATGCTACTTGGTGAACTTACCATCTACTCTCTTCTCCTGCTGCAAGATGGAGGTTACCAGAAGCGTAGTCTTCGAAAGGACTAGATATCCCCCTCTTATTCCGGCATTCTGCAGTTCAGTCCACATATGATACCCTTAATCCATTTGATACCAATGCATACATATGTAGTGTAGCTCCTTGCTTGCGGGTCCTTTGGATGAGTACTCACGGTTGCTTTGCTCCCTCTTTTCCCCCTTTCTATACCCGATTGCTGCGACCAGACGATGGAGCCCAGGAGCCAGACACCATTGTCGACGATGACTACTACTACTCGGGAGGTGCCTACTACTATGTGCAGCCCGCTGATGACGACCAGGAGTAGTTTAGGAGGATCCCAGGTAGGAGGCCAGCGCCTCTTTCGATCTGTATCCCAGTTTGTGCTAGCCTTCTTAAGGCAAACTTGTTTAACTTATGTCTGTACTCAGATATTGTTGCTTCCACTGACTCGTCTATGATCGAGCTCTTGTATTCGAGCCCTCGAGGCCCCTGGCTTGTAATATGATGCTTGTATGACTTATTTTATTTGTAGAGTTGTGTTGTGATATCTTCTCGTGAGTCCCTGATCTTGATCATACACGTTTGCGTGTATCATTAGTGTATGATTGAATTGGGGGCATCACATTCTCAAAAACTGAGGGAAATACTTATGCTACTTTGCTGCAACATCCCTTCCTCTTCGGGGAAAACCAACGCAGTGCTAAAAGAGGTAGCAAGAAGGATTTCACCATTGCCGGGGAGGTCTACGCAAAAGTCAACATACCAAATACCCATCACATACCCTTATCTCCCGCATTACATTATTTTCCATTTGCCTCTCGTTTTTCTCTCCCCCCCAATTCACCCTTGCCATTTTATTCGCCATCTCTCTCTATCCTCCCTCTCTTTCTCTATTTGCCCCTTTTTGTCCGCTTGCTTTTTGTTTCCTGGTATGTTAGTTTGCTTGTTTGTCGCGATGGCTCAAGATAATACTAAATTGTGTGACTTCACCAATACCAACAACAATGATTTTATTAGCACTCCGATTGCTCCTCTTACCGATGTTGAATCTTGTGAAATTAATACTGCTTTGCTAAATCTTGTCATGAAAGATCCGTTCTCTGGCCTTCCTAGTGAAGATGTCGCTACCCATCTAAATAGCTTCGTTGATTTGTGTGACATGCAAAAGAAGAAAGATGTGGATAATGATATTGTTAAATTGAAGCTATTTCATTTTTCGCTTAGAGATCGTGCTAAAGCTTGGTTTTCGTCTTTGCCTAAAAATAGTATGGATTCATGGAATAAGTGCAAAGATGCTTTTTATCTCTAAGTATTTTCCTCCCGCTAAAATCATCTCTCTTAGAAACGATATTATGAACTTTAAGTAACTTGATCATGAACATGTTGCACAAGATTGGGAGAGAATGAAATTAATGATACGTAATTGCCCTACTCATGGTTTAAATTTATGGATAATTATACAAAAAAATTATGTCGGATTGAATTTTGCTTCTAGAAATCTTTTGGATTCGGCCGCGGGAGGCACTTTTATGGAAATCACCTTAGGAGAAGCTACTAAACTCCTAGATAATATTATGGTTAATTATTCTCAATGGCATACTGAAAGATCCACTAATAAAAAGGTGCATGCGATAGAAGAAATTAATGTTTTGAGTGGAAAGATGGATGAACTTATGAAATTATTTGCTAATAAGAGTGTTTCTTCTGATCCTAATGATATGCCCTTGTCTACTTTGATTGAGAATAATAATGAATCTATGGATGTGAATTTTGTTGGTAGGAACAATTTTGGTAATAATGCGTATAGAGGAAATTTCAATCCTAGGCCTTATCCTAGTAATCCGTCTAATAATTATGGTAATTCCTAAAACAATTCTTATGGAAATTATAATAAGATGCCCTCTGATTTTGATTCTAATATTAAAGAATTTATTACTTTGCAAAAGAATTTTAATGCTATGATTGAAGAAAAATTGCTTAAGATTGATGATTTGGCTAGGAACGTTGATAGAATTGCTCTTGATGTTGATTCTTTGAAACTTAGATCTATTCCACCTAAGCATGATATCAATGAGTCTCTCAAAGCCATGAGAATTTCCATTGACGAGTGCAAAGAAAGAACCGCTAGGATGCGTGCTAAGAAAGATGCCTTTATAAAAGCGTGTTCTTCTAGTTCCTATGAAAATAATGATGAAGATCTAAAGTTATTGATGTGTCCCCTATTAAATCTTTGTTTTGCAATATGAATCTTGATAATGATGGGACTGAATATGATCCACCTTTACCTAGAAGGCATTCCAAGAATTCCGAATCTTTTGATCTTGATGCTAAATTTGAGAAAAATGGGAGTGAAGAAATTAAAACCCTAGATGTTGCTAAACCCACTATTATGGATTTCAAGGAATTTAACTATGAAAATTGCTCTTTTATTGATTGTATTTCTTTGTTTCAATCCGTGCTAAATTCTCCTCATGCTTATAGTCAAAATAAAGCGTTTACTAAACATATCGTTGATGCCTTGATGCAATCTTATGAAGAAAAACTTGAATTGGAAGTTTCTATCCCTAGAAAACTTTATGATGAGTGGGAACCAACTATTAAAATTAAAGATCATGAATGCTATGCTTTATGTGATTTGGGTGCTAGTGTTTCCACGATTCCAAAGACTTTGTGTGATTTGTTAGGTTTCCGTGATTTTGATGATTGCTCTCTAAACTTGCACCTTGCGGATTCCACTATTAAGAAACCTATGGGAAGAATTATTCATGTTCTTATTGTTGCAAATAGGAATTATGTGCCCGTAGATTTTATTGTTCTTAACATAGATTGCAATCCTTCATGTCCTATTATTCTTGGTAGACCTTTCCTTAGAACGACTGGTGAAATTATTGATATGAAGGAAGGAAATATTAGATTCCAATTTTCGTTAAGAAAAGGCATGGAACACTTTCCTAAAAATAAAATAAAATTACCTTATGAATCTATTATGAGAGCCACTTATGGATTGCCTACCAAAGATGGCAATACCTAGATCTATTCTTGCTTGTTATGCTTAGCTAGGGGCGTTAAACGATAGCGCTTGTTGGGAGGAAACCCAATTTTATTTTTATTCCTTTCTTTTTGCTCCTGCTTAGTAATAAATAAATTATCTAGCCTCTGTTTTGGTTGTGTTTTTTGTGTTTAATTAGTGTTTGTGCCAAGTAGAACCGTTGGGAAGACTTGGGGAAAGTCTTGTTGAACTTGCTGTAAAAAACAGAAACTTTAGCGCTCACGAGAACTGCTGTCATTTTTATTTGGAAATTGATATTTAGTTAATTATTTTTGAAGATGATTAATAGATAAATTCCTCACGCCCAGCAATTTAGTTTAGAATTTTTGGGGTTACAGATCTTGCGCTAGCTTCAGATTACTACAGACTGTTCTGTTTTTGACAGATTCTGTTTTTCGTGTGTTGTTTGCTTATTTTGATGAATCTATGGCTAGTAAAATAGTTTATAAACCATAGAGAAGTTGTAATATAGTAGGTATAACACCCATATAAATACAGAATGAGTTCATTACAGTACCTTGAAGTGATCTTCTATTTTCTTTCGCTAACGGAGCTCATGAGATTTTCTACTTTAAGTTTTGTGTTGTGAAGTTTTCAAGTTTTGGGTAAAGATTTGATGGATTATGGAACAAGGAGTGGAAAGAGCCTAAGCTTGGGGATGCCCATGGCACCCCCAAGATAATCTAAGGACACCTAAAAGCCAAAGCTTGGGGATGCCCCGGAAGGCATCCCCTATTTTGTCTACTTCTATCGATAACTTTACTTGGAGCTATATTTTTATTTACCACATGATATCTGTTTTGCTTGGCGCGTCTTGTATGATTTGAGTGTTTACTTATTAGTTTACCACAATAATCCTTGCTGTACACATCTTTTTAGAGAGCCATACATGATTTGGAATTTGTTAGAATACTCTATGTGCTGCGCTTATATCTTTTGAGTTATATAATTTTGCTCTAGTGCTTCACTTATATATTTTAGAGCACGGTGGTGGATTTGTTTTACAGAAACTAGTGATCTCTCATGCTTCACTTAGATTATTTTGAGAGTCTTAAATAGCATGGTAATTTTCTTAAAATCCTAATATGCTTGGTATGCAAGATTAATAATAAAGCTCTCTTGTGAGTGTGTTGAATACTATGAGAAGTTTGATACTTGATAATTGTTTTGAGATATGGAGATGGTGATATTAAAGACATGCTAGTTGAGTAGTTGTGAATTTGAGAAATACTTGTGTTGAAGCTTGTGATTCCCGTAGCATGCACGTATGGTGAACCGTTTGTTGACACACGAACACGTCACGTGTACCCTCGACGCCGGGGGTGATGCACCGCAGCTCACGTCAAAGGAGACCCAACCGACAGCGCGATATGCAAGACAGTCGACGGGCGCTTTTGCAGACCCGAAAACCCCACACCCCCGGGAGGGACCCCGTCAGGGAGTGCGGCGGCTATGGGCTGCCCTAGGTCGATTCGCTCGCCCCTAGAGCCTCGGGATTCGCAGCTCTCAAACACGAAGAACAGCGAAGAACGAGATAGAAAAACGGTGGAGAGATAAAACGTAGATGAAAAAGTAGTATATTGATTTGTTCGATTGTGTGTTGTTCAATCGGCCGTCACCCCCAACATATATAAGAGGCGGCTGGACTTCCCGTACAAGTAAAGGATTCATCTAGGCTTTCCTTACAAGAAAAAATACATCAATTCACGTCCTAGAGTCCTAATTCTATTCCAACTCGGATTCAGTCTGAATCTGGCCCAAACTCTGTCTTCCTTCTTGCGCGGGCCACCGCGCTTGCATATGATCTCCGATCGAGATGGCCCAAATATCAAACTTGTGTGCCTCGACGATACGAACAACTCTCATGTTGATCACTTTTTCAAATAAGGCCATCTTGAATACTTTTCGAGGTCATCTTTATCTTCCAGTCGGACTCGGTCTTGCAGTAGACTGGATTATCCGAGTCTCGTAGTGAATTTGTAGGCTATATATTATCTCTGATGATGATGACTCCAAAATCAAAGTTTACCGTCTTGATGATACGCACAACTTCTGTATTGAACACTTCTTCATCCAAGGTCATTTTGATAAAACTTTCGAGCACATGTTCAATTTTACTCGGACTTGAGCTCATCCACTCGGATATTAGATACTTTCACTCGGATCGTCCGATTGGACTTTTTCACTCGGAAGACAATCTTTCACTCGGATGACTATATTTCCACTCGGATGACTATATTTCCACTCGGAAGGCACTATATTATTCAATCGGCAAGTTTTCGTCCCGATGGTAATCTTTTCACTCGGAATATTTTCACCT
Source organism: Triticum urartu (assembly GCF_003073215.2). Classification (NCBI taxonomy): domain Eukaryota; kingdom Viridiplantae; phylum Streptophyta; class Magnoliopsida; order Poales; family Poaceae; genus Triticum; species Triticum urartu. The sequence goes on from NC_053027.1 coordinate 279,184,305, forward strand.
GGATGACAATTTCACTCGGATGATCATATTTTCCCTCGGATGACTATATTTCCACTTGGATAATAATAAGTTCATCCGGTTTCACTCGACCGTAAACTTTCACTCGACCGTAAACTTTCACTCAGATAGTAAACTTTTCACTTGGGTTTCCGACTGAAAACATAGCCCGATCTTGATTTGTCTCTCCAGGCCTCATACGACCTCGGATTGAGACGAATTATATATGAAAATCGATCGGCTCGACGAGACGAAACTTTTCTGTGTTGAAGGTTTTTCAATTCAAGGCCGTATTGATGGCCGAATTACTCGCGCAACCTATCAGACAAGTGTCTGGCACCTCGCGCCATATTTCCGTTGAGGTTCAGTCTGCAGTATATTGCCTCTAACTTTTCCATATGAACTTGGATTGAGATGATTTATATATCAAAATCAATTTCCTTGACGAGACGAAGACAATTCCTTAAGAGTGCTCCTTCATCCGAGGTCATCTTGAAGACGTGATTGGCCGCAAACCACTCGGAACATTGAACTATGCCACTCGGAGTATAGTTTTGGTCCGTAAGATAAAGTCGAATGAATATAACTGAAACATCTAAGTGGTTCCACTCGGTGACGTGAATATTTTTATGCTGAAAACTCGTTCACTCGAGACCATCTTCATTGCAATCTGTATCTTGCCGAAATCAGGTGTCAACACATGCCCCCCTATTTTTCGGCAAAGCTTGCACGCCGAAAAATAATAAGCATAGTGTTTGTTCTAAGGACGATATCAACACTCCATCGGCCATTTATTTTTTTCAGGGCGACAATTATGTATCGGCCATGTTTGTGCTAAGGGCGATAATCGTATATCGGCCATTGCCCACTTAGGCTTCCTGCCACACACTCGGGTGGTACTTCTTCAAATATTTGCCATTGAGAGCTCGAGGTAACAATGCCCCTTGTATTGATTCCACCAAATATGAATTTCCGGGAACAACTCTTGCAATTCTAAAAGGACCTTCCCAACTTGGAGACCACTTCCCGAATTTTCTATCTCTTGAACCAATCGGCAGAATCACTTTCCAAACGAGATCACCAACTTGAAAATTCTTCAACTTGACTTTCTTATTGTAAGCCCTTGCCACCCTCAACTTATCTCTCTCTATGGCATTCAAAGCAGCCAAACATTTATTAGCAACCTCATCAATGTTGTCCATCATCAAGTTATAGAAGTCTATTGCCGATAAATCATTTTGTTTGGCTATTCTCAAAGCATTCAAATTTACTTCCACCGGTAAAACAGCCTCCTGACCATATACTAGCTCATATGGAGTCACTTTCGTAGCACCATGCCTTGAGATTCTATGTGCCCATAATGCCTCAGACAACAAGTCATGCCATCTCTTTGGATTATCCTCAATCTTCTTCTTGATGAGCTTGATTAAAATTTTATTACTAGACTCAGCTTGTCCATTAGCTTGGGCATAATATGGAGAGGAATTGAGCAACTTTATGTTATAAGATTCGGCAAACTCTCTGACTTGGTGTGACATGAAAGATGAACCTTGATCTGTAGTTAATGTTTGAGGAATACCGAATCTATGAATAATGTGCTCGGTTATGAATTGAATTACCTCCGTATGCGTCATGTTCTTGAGAGGTACTGCTTCAGACCATTTAGTGAAATAATCAGTTGCCACCAATACGAACCGATGCCCTTTTGAGGAAGACGGATGGATTTGTCCAATGAAATCTAAACCCAACCTCTGAAAGGCCACGGTTTGATAATAGGATGTAACATAGCAGCAGGAGCCAATTGAATATCACCAAACTTTTGACAAGCTTCACACCCCTTATAATATCTGAAGCAATCATTAATCATAGTCGGCCAATAAAACCCAGCACGTCGCAATAACCATTTCATCTTGGGAGCCGACTGGTGAGTGCCACAAATACCTTCATGTACTTCTCCCATAGAAACTCTTGCCTGGTCCTCATCCAAACACTTTAGAGGAACATCATCGATGGTTCGGCGATAAAGACTATTATCTCTCATTGTATACTTGAAAGCCATGCGCCGAACATCCCTGTCCACCCTTTCACTCGGATTGCACAAGTAATCAACAATGGGCTTCCTCCAGTCGGGATTGTCACCTGCACTAGACTTTTTGTTAATGGCTGAATCAGTGGGTTCATGTTCGGCCTCTCCCATATTGGCAAGACAAGACATCGGTCTTTGAGAGATATGAAACATGCCATGATCAACATGATATCCGGATGCTTGTTGTGCCAATTCATTTGCTTTCCAATTGTTATGTCTAGATATATGAGCAATGCTAAAGCAATCCAAAGTAGAAATTATATCTAGACATCTATCAAGATAAACATTAAGTGATTCGTCCAAACACTGAAAGACTTTGGATATTTGCTGCACCACTAGTAACGAATCACCATAAGCCTCAATATGTGTAGCACCTATAGCAAGTAACATCTCTAGGCCGAATAACAATGCTTCATATTCGGCTTGATTGTTTGTGCAAAAATATTCTAAGTGGCATGAGGCTTCAAAAATAGCGCCATGAGGAGATATATAAACAATACCAACACCTTGGCCATTGCTACAAACTGAACCATCAAAGTATAATCTCCATGGTACTAATGAAACAAGGTTCATATCAATATCATGCTTGTTATTAACCCGATGTTCAACAATGAAATTAGCAACAATTTGGCCTTTCATGGATTTTAGAGATTCATAAGCCAAATCATATTCAATCAAAGCATAAGCCCACTTGCCAATTCTACCACTAAGAATTGGCCTATGCAACATGTATTTAATGACATCGGTTTGACAAGCTACTACACAAACACTCGGCACTAAATAATGTCTCAGTTTTGTGCAAGCATAATATAAGCATAGACATAATTTCTCAATGAATGTATACCTTGTCTCTGCGTCCAATAAGCGGCGGCTCAAATAAGTGATGGCATGCTCTTTTCCTTCGGTCTCTTGAGTTAGAACAGCACCAATAACTCATTCCTCTGCTGCAATGTAAAGTCTGAAGGGTTCCCTATGCTTGGGTTCTCTCATCACCGGAGGAGTGCACAAATAATTCTTGATCATATCAAATGCTTCTTGCTGTTTTGCCCCCCAAGTGAAATCAGCATCATTCTTTAACCGAAGGATAGGAGTAAATGCATCAACTTTCCCTGATAAATTAGCTATGAACCTTCTCAAATAATTGACCTTGCCAAGGAACTTTTGCATATCTCTCTTGCATGTTGGAGCCTCCACCTTCTGTATAGCCTCTATCTTTTTGGGATCAATCTCTATACCATCTTCATGAATAATGAAACCCAAAAACTTGCCAGCTGACACGCCAAAAGCACACTTCAAAGGATTCATTTTCAATCCATACTTTTTCATTCTTTCAAAAGCTAAACACAAATCGGCCAAGTGAGATTCAAAAGCATCCGATTTGACAACAATATCATCAATATAAACTTCAAGTATGACATCGAGTAAATCATGAAAAATCAAATTCATAGCCCTTTGATACGTGGCGCCAGCATTTTTTAATCCGAATGTCATCACTGTCCACTCGAATAAACCAAGGAAACCAGGACATCGGAAAGCCGTTTTGTACATGTCCTCTTCGGCCATAAAAATTTGATTGTATCCGGCATTACCATCTAGAAAGCTAATAACCTTATGTCCAGAAGCATCATTAATAAGCATATCGGCTACTGGCATAGGATACTCATCTTTGGGTGTAGCCCTATTCAAATCTCTGAAATCAATGCACACCCTCAACTTGCCAGATCCTTTCTTCTCTACCGGGACAATGTTAGAAATCCACTCGGCATACCTGCAAGGTCGAATGAAATTAGCTTCAAGCAGTCGACTGATCTCTTCCTTGATCCGGTCATATGTTTTCGGATTAAATTTTCTTGCCGACTGTTTATAAGGTCTAAAACCAGCCTTTATAGACAACCGATGTTCCACTAGCTCCCGGCTTAACCCTGGCATCTCATGATATTCCCATGCAAAGCAACAAACATATTCTTTCAATAGCTCGATTAACTTAGCCTTACAATCGACTTTCAAATTTTTGTTTATAAATGTCGGTCGAGTGACTGAACCATCTCCAATATCTACCTCTTCTAACGGATCGGCTGATGTAAAACCTTGTCCAAGTTTATCCATGTCATCCAACTCCTCTATAGACTCATACATATCGTTCTCATTGGACCGATACTTTACAAGACATTTTTGTAACCACTCAGAATTAGGATCCATTTAAACATATCATACCTTGGAGCCGATTGCATTCACTCAGCTTTAAAGAGACAGGCACAAAACCATTCTTGGTTGCGCTGAGAAAATCAAATTCTGACAAGTCACGTCCCGTTAAGCAAGTAGCATTGGGATGTTGCCAATCCACCGATGCATCGGCCAAAGCTACACAGGCCGAGTTATCCGCGTGAATAACTTCCACTTCATCATCAACCCACTGAATCAAAAACTGGTGCAAAGTGGATGGCACGCACTGGTTTGCATGAACCCAATCGCGGCCTAGTATGACGTTGTAGTTACCTTGCACCTCAGCGACAAAGAATGCAGTAGCCAAAGTTTTGCTTCCGACTGTAAGCTCCACATACATCACACCTTTGGCTTCAGTTTTCTCTTTGCCTTCAAATCCATTGAGCACCATATTGGTCTTGATCAATTCTTCATCAGGCAAACCCAATCTCTTGAAGACCGAATAGGGCATAAGATTTACCACAGCACCACCATCAACAAGCATCCGAGTGAGCGGCGACCCATTGATATGACCTCTGAGATATAATGGTTTAATATGCGTTACTGGTTCTTTTGGCTTCTCGAATATTGCGTTTTTAGGGCCAAAATCCAGCTGAGCCACCTCCCCTTCTTCATCTATAGCACGAAACTCAGCAGGTAAGTAGTACACCATATTGATATCCGTACCTTCATGAACCGGCGTAGACTCATAGTCCAACATATCAGCCTCCTCCTCAAGTGCATCCACCAATTCTGAAATTTGTCCGAGTGAAGGATAAGTAAGAAGTGTCGCAGACGATGTCATATCTGTTGCATCATCCTCCTTTGGTGATGTAGGTATTGCTGTGATAGATGTAGAAGCTGTTGTATCTTGCATTTGTTTAGGCCTCCACACTTGTTTTGGTGGAACCATGGGTCGAGTGTCATTGAACAACTTATCCCTTTGTTTCTCGGCCTCCTGTTCTGCCATCTCTCGACTCCTTAACCTCTGTAGTTTCCTCTTTTGTGTCTTTGTTAGCCCTGGAGGACACCACTTCGGCTGAGTGTATTTAGGATCTCTCGTCTTTACCTGGCTGGTGCTTGCCTCATGGTCATTAGCCGAGTGCTTTGGCGCGATAGCAAGTATCAGCTCAGTTGGATTGCTATGCACAATCGGCTGCTGTATGGCGAATGTTTCGGTGCCCAAGATAAGTGAATCTACATCCATTTTCTCCTTGCCTTTTCCCGACTCAACTGCTGCAACACTTGGTGATTTAACATGTCATTCTTTTCGACTTTCCAGATGCATGAAATTTCCACTCGGGCGCACCTTTTTACTCTGATGGAATCCACTCGGATGGATATCACTCGGATGGAATTGAGTCGGATGGAATCTACTCGGCCACATTTTTTCACTCGGATAGCTTCCACCTGGGTGCATTCTCACACTCGGATAATTTCCATCCGGTTGCATGTTTTGACCAGCCGACCGATAGTTACCGATGTTCAGTCGGCCTCTATATGAATAGTCAAGTCGATCCCAAACAGATTGCGTATGCTCTTCTGAAAACGGCACCCTTGGTCCACTCGGTTTCATATACTGACTGAACATATCAGCTGATGGTGACCTTGGTCGCTTCAGATGAGTCGGCCGATTAAAGCTAGAACCGGCCGACTGGTTGGTGTACTTGGACAGCAACATATCAAAAGTTGGCTTGATCCGCTTGCGCTGTACTTTAACTTCATTCCTTTTCCACTTGCCAATTTCTGGACTCTTGGGCTTGACAAATCTCACACGAGCATTTTCTTGCACTTGCAGTTGCCCCCCGAGTGTAGGATTCTTGATGGTGATTTTGATCACTTCCTTGCCATCGGGTTGCTTACCAAGCACAACCTGTCTCCCCAAGACCTTGTTGTCCTCCTTGTCTTTCCTGGGCTCACCAACAATGACATTAGCTTTATTAGCAGATTCGGCTACCTCCGGCCGAATGAGTAGCTTCTTCCCCTCCAAATCCATGGTATTCATTGGAAAAGGCTGTTTATCAACTTGCATCTCAGAAAAGTTCAATCGTCCATCATTAATGGCCGATTGTATCTGTCGTCGAAAAACATTGCAATCCTTAGTAGCATGAGAAAAAGAATTATGATACTTGCAATAAGCACGCCGTTTTAGCTCTTCAAACGGCGGTAAAGTATGAGATATTCTAATAATCTTAGCCTGCAGCAAAGCATCAAATATTCTATCACACTTAGCAATGTTAAAAGTAAACTTCATCTCTTCATCACGATTCTTATGAATCGGTTTCAGATCATTGCAAGTAAAGGGTTTGGCCTTAGATGGCCAAACAAATTCAGTAGCAAAAACATCACCCTCATCCTCCGAGTGATCACCATCATATTCCACCATATTCATCTTTGGACGATCGACTTTGTATCTATGCACTTCTTTGAGATCTTTGCTTCGGCTTTCCTGAGCCAAAGCCCTTTGTAAGACTTGGTTTATATTTAAGAACTCATAACCTTCTAGCTTTTCTCTAATGGGAGTTCTCAAACCACTCAGCACTAGGTCTGCCAAGTCTCTCTCGGTTATCACCAAACTAAAACACCGGTTTTTTGTTTCTCTGAATCTCTTGACGTAATCGGAGACCGATTCATCATGCTTCTGTTTAACCGATGTTAGATGTGATAACTTGAGTTCATTGTCGCCGCTATAAAAGTGATCATGAAATTTCTGCTCTAGCTGTGACCAAACCCGAATGGAACCATGTGGTAAAGAAGAAAACCATAAAAATGCAGTACCAGTTAAAGATAAAGGAAACAAACGCACTTTCAACTCATTTAGTGAGCCTGCTTCACCTAGTTGTGCTAAGTATTGACTAACATGCTCCCATGTGGTTTTTGTGCCCTCTCCATTGAACTTAACAAAATCTGGAATCTTATATCCCGGAGGGCACTCGATGGCATCAAAGTACTCGAGGTACGGCTTTTGGTAAATCCGATTTCGAGGTAACTCAACTCCAAAATTCTCTCTAAGCATCTTAGACATCTCCTCTCTAAGATTAGCTAGACCATCATCCGTAGTGGACAATGAAGCTTGTGGCAGTGATATAGGAAGAGTATGGTTACTAGCTGTAGGTAGGAATTGTGGCATGTATGTCGACCCATAATTTGGTAGTGGTCGAGTGGTTGTAGCTGTAGGTAGAATTTGGTTCGGCATTGCCACCGAACCTGTCATGCTTGTAATAGGATTAATGGGTGTAGCCACAATCTAATTTGTTTGGGTAGGATAATAAGTCATCGGCACGGGAGGCGCCGATGCAATAGGTAAAGTCAGATTAGGGTTTTGCACACTAGCAGCTACACCATTATTACCACTAGACGATTGAGATATATTCTTATGAGCATTAGTATTTTCTATAAAAGTTTGATAGACTAGATTGTTACCATCAGCAATACGACTTTCAATCTCAGCCCACTGCTCAGGAGAAAAGGCAGTACTTACAGAAGGCTTAACCTGTTCGGTTTGAAGAGGAGGGAACTTGATTTCTTCAATCGGAGTGATGTTGCCTTGGTGATCTTTCTTGAATTTTGCAAGGAACTCCTGCAGGTCCTTCTCCTCGCCCGCCTTCTTGTACTCCTCATAGATTTGGCGATGATCGGCCGACATCTCATCAAGACTAGGCTTAATGATGTTATCGGCGTCTACCTCAGATGGCTTGGGAAGATCGGACATGGTGGATGATGACGATTGATCTTCGTTCCCCAGCGGAGTCGCCAAAAAGTGTGTTGACACACGAACACGTCACGTGTACCCTCGACGCCGGGGGTGATGCACCGCAGCTCACGTCGAAGGAGACCCGACCGACAGCGCGATACGCAATACAGTCGACGGGCGCTTTTGCAGACCCGAAAACCCCACACCCCCGGGAGGGACCCCGTCAGGGAGTGCGGCGGCTATGGGCTGCCCTAGGTCGATCCGCTCACCCCTAGAGCCTCGGGATTCGCAGCTCTCAAACACGAAGAATAGCGAAGAACGAGATAGAAAAACGGTGGAGAGATAAAACGTAGATGAAAAAGTAGTATATTGATTTGTTCGATTGTGTGTTGTTCAATCGGCCGTCACCCCCAACATATATAAGAGGCGGCTGGACTTCCCGTACAAGTAAAGGATTCATCTAGGCTTTCCTTACAAGAAAAAATACATCAATTCACGTCCTAGAGTCCTAATTCTATTCCAACTCGGATTCAGTCTGAATCTGGCCCAAACTCTGTCTTCCTTCTTGCGCGGGCCGCCGGGCTTGCATATGATCTCCGATCGAGATGGCCCAAATATCAAACTTGTGTGCCTCGACGATACGAACAACTCTCATGCTGATCACTTTTTCAAATAAGGCCATCTTGAATACTTTTCGAGGTCATCTTTATCTTCTAGTCGGACTCGGTCTTGCAGTAGACTGGATTATCCGAATCTCGTAGTGAATTTGTAGGCTATATATTATCTCTGATGATGATGACTCCAAAATCAAAGTTTACCGTCTTGATGATACGCACAACTTTTGTATTGAACACTTCTTCATCCAAGGTCATTTTGATAAACTTTTGAGCACATGTTCAATTTCACTTGGACTTGAGCTCATCCACTCGGATATTAGATACTTTCACTCGGATCGTCCGATTGGACTTTTTCACTCGGAAGACAATCTTTCACTCGGATGACTATATTTCCACTCGGATGACTATATTTCCACTCGGAAGGCACTATCTTATTCACTTGGATGACTATATTTCCACTCGGAAGGCACTATCTTATTCAATCGGCAAGTTTTCGTCCCGATGGTAATCTTTTCACTCAGAATATTTTCACCTGGATGACAATTTCACTCGGATGATCATATTTTCCCTCGGATGACTATATTTCCACTTGGATAATAATAAGTTCATCCGGTTTCACTCGACCGTAAACTTTCACTCGGCCGTAAACTTTCACTCAGATGGTAAACTTTTCACTCGGGTTTCCGACTGAAAACATAGCCTGATCTTGATTTGTCTCTCCAGTCCTCATACGACCTCGGATTGAGACGAATTATATATGAAAATCAATCGGCTCGACGAGACGAAACTTTTCCGTGTTGAAGGTTTTTCGATTCAAGGCCGTATAGATGGCCGAATTACTCGCGCAACCTATCAGACAAGTGTCTGGCACCTCGCGCCATATTTCCGTTGAGGTTCAGTCTGCAGTATATTGCCTCTAACTTTTGCATATGAACTCGGATTGAGATGATTTATATATCAAAATCAATTGCCTTGACAAGACGAAGACAATTCCTTAAGAGTGCTCCTTCATCCGAGGTCATCTTGAAGACGTGATTGGCCACAAACCACTCGGAACATTGAACCATGCCACTCGGAGTATAGTTTCGGTCCGTAAGATAAAGTCGAATGAATATAACCGAAACATCTAAGTGGTTCCACTCGGTGACGTGAATATTTTTATGCTGAAAACTCATTCACTCGAGACCATCTTCATTGCAATATGTATCTTGCCAAAATCAGGTGTCAACACCGTTATGTGATGAAGTCGGAGCATGATTTATTTATTGATTGTCTTCCTTATGAGTGGCGGTCGGGGACGAGCGATGGTATTTTCCTAACAATATATCCCCCTAGGAGCATGTGTGTAATACTTTGCTTTGATAACTTGTAGATTTTTGCAATAAGTATATGAGTTCTTTATGACTAATATTGAGTCCATGGATTATACGCACTCTCACCATTCCACCTTTGCTAGCCTATCTAATACCGCGCACCTTTCGCCGGTATCATACGCCCACCATATACCTTCCTCAAAACAGCCACCATACCTACCTATTATGGCATTTCCATAGCCATTCCGAGATATATTGCCATGCAACTTTCCATCGTTTCGTTTATGACACACTCCATCATTGTCATATTGCTTAGCATGATCATGTAGTTGACATAGTATTTGTGACAAAGCCACCGTTCATAATTCTTTCATACTTGTCACTCATGCATCATTGCATATCCCGGTACACCGCCGGAGGCATTCATATAGAGTCATATTTTGTTCTAAGTATCGAGTTGTAATTGTTGAGTTGTAAGAAGAATAAAAGTGTGATGATCATCATTATTAGAAAAAGAGAGAAGGGACAATGTTACTATCCTTTTACCACACTTGTGCTTCAAAGTAGCACCATGATCTTCATAAACGAGAGTCTCTCATGTTATCACTTTCATATACTAGTGGGAATTTTTCATTATAGAACTTGGCTTGTATATTCCAATGATGGGCCTTCTCAAAATTGCCCTAGATCTTCATGAGCAAGCAAGTTGGATGCACACCCACTTAGTTTCTTTTTGAGCTTTCATATACTTATAGCTCTAGTGCATTTGTTGCATGGCAATCCCTACTCACTCACATTGATATCTATTGATAGGCATCTCCATAGCTCGTTGATATGCCTAGTTGATGTGAGACCATCTTCCCCTTTTTTGTCTTCTCCACAACCACCACTCTATTCCACCCTAGTGCTATGTCCATGGCTCACGCTCATGTATTGCGTGAAGATTGAAAAAGTTTTGAGAATGTCAAAAGTATGAAACAATTGCTTGGCTTGTCATCGGGGTTGTGCATGATTTAAATATTTTGTGTGGTGAAGATAGAGCATAGCCAGACTATATGATTTTGTAGGGATAACTTTCTTTTAGCCATGATATTTTGAGAAGACATAATTGCTTTGTTAGTATGCTTGAAGTATTATTATTTTCTATGTCAATATAAACTTTTGTCTTGAATCTTTCGGATTTGAATATTCATACCACAATTAAGAAGAATTACATTAAAATTATGCCAAGTAGCACTCCGCATCAAAAATTCTGTTTTTATCATTTACCTACTCGAGGACGAGCAGGAATTAAGCTTGGGGATGCTTGATACGTCTCCAACGTATCTATAATTTTTGATTGCTCCATGCTATATTATCTACTGTTTTGGACATTATTGGTCTTTATTATCCACTTCCATATTATTTTTGGGACTAACCTATTAACCGGAGGCCCAGCCCAGACTTGCTATTTTTTTGCCTGTTTTAGGGTTTTGAAGAAAAGGAATATCAAACGGAGTCCAAACGGAATGAAACCTTCGGGAACGTGATTTTCTCACCGAATACAACTCAGGAGACTTGGACCCTACGTCAAGCCAACTAACAGGAGGCCACGAGGTAGGGGGCGCTTGCCCCCCCAGGCGCGCCCTCCACCCTCGTGGCCCCCCTGTTGCTCCACCGACGTACTTCTTCCTCCTATATATATCCACGTACACCCAAACAATCAGAAGAGGAGCCAAAACCCTAATTCCACCGCCGTAACTTTTCGTATCCACGAGATCCCATCTTGGGGCCTGTCGTGGAGTTGACATGGCAGATGTCCTAGAGCAAGGACTTAGTCGTAGGGCCATCACACTAGGAAGCTTAAAGGGGTTAATCGGGACAAAGGACACGAGAGAGTTTTATACTAGTTCGGTCCCTTACGATGAAGGTAAAAGCCTACGTCTAGTTGGGATTGGTATTGCTGAGGTTTCGACTTCCAAGAGGCTCAATTCGCCGGCTTGGTTATCGACTTGGTTGTTTTCTTGTCCTGAGCCGCCACCGGGTCATCCCCTGGGTCGATGCCTGGTGGCTTAGAGAGTCCCGGTCGGCTCATAATCGTGTCCGGCTCGGTGAGTTCCTTTACATGCCTTTCCTTACAAGTCTTTCCGCACATATGGCGGTTTACAATAATGGGCCTTGAGCCGGCCCGAGGCCTTTGGGCTTTCTATATATACTAATAAACTATCATCTTGACTGTATATTGGGCTTATTATGTAACCCGCCATTAAGGCTGACCCGGCCCCTCCCGGGTGGGTCTTAGCTGATAGTAATATCCCCAACATTAGGCCCCAGGTTGACTTTGAACTTTGTTCTTTGTCAATCTTCAATACTTAGGCAGAATCCATCCTCTGTCTGAAAATTTCCTTAACCCGCCGTGACGTCATCTTTTTGAAACACAAAAAACTTTCATGATGTCACCTTTCAACGGATCTTTCATTTTTAATGTCTTCCGGGAATCGAGGCGTCTATTCAGTTGAATAATCATTATTGGGTCTCCTTGATTTTCGCGCCCGCCTATTCGCACACTCCCTTATAAATAGGCACGACCTAGGTCTTTTCCATTCTTCCCCTTTGGTCGTCTTCTTCCTCTCACTGCTTCTCTGCCGCTCGAGCTCCGCCACCGCCGCAGATCTTGTCTTCATTGACTCAGGCCACCGCATCAACCTGATTAGATCTGAAGAAACCGCAACAAACCTCTGCTGCAACTCGGCATCTGTAAGTCCCTTTCTTCCTCGACATCAGATCCGTATTAGGATCTTCGAGTTCCTTGGTGTTGTTTACTGTTCGTCATGAACTCTTTGTAGATTTCATCACCATCGCCCTTTCTTGATTTTGGGATAGTATAAAACTGACGCGGCAGCTATTTCGCCCCTGTTTCAAATGCAAACAAATTCTTTTCCCTGTTCAGAGGCTTTGTTTAGCACTGACGAACTCATCTGTGCCAGTTTTAGGTCTAGATTTATTTTCCTTTTTTGAACCATCTTGATCCAAAATAATAACAACAACTTGTGACACTTGTTTATACCAATACTTAACTGAATTCTGCCTTCTGAGAAAATCTATAGTCATGGCGGCTTACCACTCCGGCTTTCTTTTCCTTATATAACATTAGCCCTTAGTTAAACCGCCATTACTTGTTTTATAACTGACCGTAGGCTGAGCCGGCATGTTGTTATCTATTTTTCAGTTCTCTACACATCATGTCGTCAAAGACACCCACCATCTGTAACTGGGTCCCTTCGTCCATAACTGAGGAATGGTTAAAAGAGTTCTTCATCATTGGGTTTCTGCCTTCGAAGAATGTCATGTCTTATCGTGCTCCTGACCCAGAGGAAGAACGCCCCAATCCAAAAGACGGAGAAGTGATTGTCTTCACTGATCACATGAATCGTGGCTTCTCACCGCCCGGTTCAAAATTCTTCAGAGAGGTCCTTCATTTTTTCAAACTCCACCCTCAGGACCTTGGACCCAATTCCATTTCCAACATTTGCAACTTCCAAGTACTCTGTGAGGTGTATCTTCAGCAAGAGCCCACCGTAGAGCTGTTTAGGGAGTACTTTTACCTAAACCGGTAGAACGAATGCACCAATGGTCCTAGCTTAGAACTTGGAGGCATTTCAATTCAGCGCCGCCAGGGTGCTATTTTTCCTCTTATCGTCTTACCAAGTCACCCAAAAGACTGGAACCAAACTTGGTTTTATTGTCAGGATATTTCTCCAGCAAACGAGAAGCCTCTGCCGGGTTACCGCCCCGGTCGTCTTGACTCCAAGTTCACCCTTCCGGATAAGCTCACCGTTGCTGAATGCAAGAGGCTACTTCCCTCCATCAGAAGAATCAATGCTTTGTTGGGCAATGGCTTAACCGGAGTAGATCTAACCCGCTGCTGGATCTCATGGCGGATTATTCCATTAGGTCGTCGATCCAAACTGATGTATGAATATGACGGAAGCCCGGACAACTCTCTTCGTCACAGCTCAGTTGATCTCACCGAAGAAGATATTGTTTCGATGTCAGCCCTTTTGGTAAATGGGAAGTACGAGGATTGCAGTATTGTTGGGTTGAGTCCCTTCTGCAAGATTAATCCAGCGCCAGAAGTAAGTACATTCTGATCTCTTTTTCTTCGTGTTTTGCCCAGCTATTAGTACTTAATACTGATCTTTCTTCTTGTCTTTACAGGCCAATTCTGACTTTTGGAAGGCGAAATATGACCACGAAGCTGCCAAGAAGGCGAAAGCCACCGCTATGAACACCAAGAAGACAACCCGGAAATCAAAGAAGAAGAAGAAAACTACTGCTGAGGATTTAATGAAGCTTGATGACTCGTCTGACTCGGAGGTAGCCCTTGATTCCCTTGGCCAACTTTTTAACAATCTTATTGATACTGATCCTTACCAGGATGACACTGGGGCTAGCCAAGCCGGGGAAGCAGAGGTAACTATCATTTCCTCCGACTCAGAGCCCTTACCAAGACACAAAGTTCGATGAGTGATCCGTAAAGTAAGGTTTTCTAACCCCTTAGCTTACTTGGATCCCAACTTTCATTTGAAAAAGCAGCAGCATGAAAGCCGTCGTGAAGTTGACATTGAAGATGAGCCGGCTGTCGTCCCTGAACAGACCCCTCGGAAACGTCCGAACGAGGTTTACTTATTACCGCCCTTAACTGGTTTTGATGAATCCTTCTCATTGTATTCCTTTTAACTCCTTTCTTTTACTTTCTCAGGAGGTGTCTCGCTCTTTGGGCAATTCATCACAAACACAATTTCCAGCTTTCAAGACTGCTCCTGGGTAATTAGAGATCCTTTTTTCTTCCGGGTTGATCAATTATACCTTTGATGCTGACTGTCTGTAATATACATATATATATATTCTTTAGCGGTCAGGCTAAGTCCAAGAAAGCAAGGGTAACAAAACCAGCGGAAGACCCGCCAGTACTAGCATCTGACCCGGCTAGGCCGCCTTCTCCATTAACTGACGCCCCAGAAGACCCGCCAATTATCAGTGAAGCAAATCCTCCTGAGCCGTCTCTTGATAATACCACTATCAATCCTTCTACAACCGGACCGTCAAATGCAACTAACCCGCCATCTCCACATGCTCCAGATGTTCAAATTACTGGGAGCCGCTTTGTTGAGCCGGGGAATCCAAAAGTGTTGGCTCGGTGCACAGCAAAGCAAGAAGCATTGGAACGGCAGAAGGTTCGCTTTGAAATCGCCAACTATGACCGTCTCAATGCCAGTGATATCTTATCCGGCTATCTCAGCCATGTCCACTCTAGTCGTGAGTCTAAGATCGAGATGGTCAAGCAACTTCAGTTGAAGTATGAGGTATGTTACTTCCGGTTTACCAATATTCCTTCAGCCCCCAAGTCTTCAGCTTTATGAGAGAAACGGAATAACATGTAGACTTAAAATATAGGCCGAGACTTTTACCTCTGACTCATTGCTTGATAGAAACAAAACTTGACCCATAGTCCCCAAGGACCGGTTTATTTTGAGCATTAATGAATTGGTACTTTTAGAATGAAAACCACCTTCAAAATACTTAACACTCCGGTTTAAACTTGAAAAATTTGCTGAACTGCGTGCATTAGCCCCCAAGTGCCAAGTGTTGTTACTTTGTAAAGGACTTGGGACTTCAAATATGTTGGTAGAGTCATAAAAATTTGATTTGACATACATTAGCCCCCAAGTGTCAAGTGGTTTATTCATAAAGTACTTGAGACTTGAGTCTTGAAATTGGATACTGGAATTTGAAACCAAGTCTTGATTTATCTGAATGTTTTCACAGAATGCATTGTCTGAACTGAACTCCCAATTGATTGATACAAAGACCCGGCTAGCGAACCAGGAATCAGAAATTAAGTCTTCCACCTCCCAACTGCAAATAAGCCTTTCTGAAATGGAGAAGTTGAAGACCGACTTTGTTGTCAAAGAGAAAACGTGGGTAGATGAGAAGATACTTCTGACCCGGCGAGCTGAGACAGCCGAAACAGCTCTGAAGGAAATTTCAACCGAACTAAACAGTTTAAAAGTCCGGGTGTCTCAGATGGTTGCTGCTATCTTTGGTAAGTTTCCTGATTTGATCTTTCATATGTATTTCTTGTCAAACCGGAATATGATCCGTCAACTGACTGTGAAAAATGCATGTAGGTCCGCGAAGTAAGAATCTAAACCAAGACCCGTTGATTAAGATGAAAGCCGTGTACACTTTAACTGCACAATTGTATATCGACGCACAACGAGCTCTGGCTGCCATCTCTCCTACTAATCAAGGGTCTAACCGGATCAGTGACGTCTTGAAGAAGCTGTCCATTCTCCCTGCCAGATTCCAAGAGGTGAAACGCTCATGCGCGCGAGCCGGAGCATTGACTGCCCTAAGCCGCTCCAAGGCTTGGGTACCAGATCTAGACCCGGCAGACGTGGCAAGGGGTTATCCTACCGTGAAGGAGGACGGGTCTCCTTTTGATCAGAATGACTTTATAGCCTGCGTCCGTGAAGTCCGGCCTCAGGCGACTAGCCATGGAGATGATACTAATGTGGACAAGTATCAACCGGGTTTTGATAATGAGAATAAGAAGATGGCCCCTCCTTCCTATAAAGTAACCGACTTGATCCCACCGGTGAGAGAAGACACATTTGCCCCGGAGGTTGATCCGGTTGGCCTGATTGATGACGAAGCTGAATTTGTCGCCATGAACGGCTATGACTGGTCAAAACCCAACTTCCAGCACATTCAAGATGTTGAGCCGGTGAGGGAAGGACAATGATCATCTTCATGGGCTTTAGAAAGCCTTGTAATAGCTTAGCTGTTAAAAACACCGTATGTTTGCTTATGCCATCGCGCATAAAACACTTCTATGTGAATCTGTGCTTCCGGGTGCCAATGTTTTAATGCTTTTCTTATGCCTCGTTTAATGCTTGTCTCTGCAATATTTAAACTCTGTTTCTGTGAACACAAGGAAAAAAGAAGGACCTGGCAAGGCGGTTTAGAAACAACTGGGTTTAAACACCTCTTTTACAACTCGTATCTCCACCTCAAAGAACAGAGACAAATATAAATAAAGGATAAGGTTTAATACTAACTCTTAAATTAACGCAGCCGGTAAGCGCGTGTAAATAAGAATTATACCTTGTCCTTGTTGATTCTTAGGCCGCTGGCTCAAATAACCCGGGTGACGAACTTGATAATTCAATATGTATGAAAGTTAATAATCCTTGAATATTCAATAATCATATCGCAGTTGCTCGTACCTTTAGATCCTTAGACCACCGGTTTGAACAACCCGGGCGGCTGTGCTGTCTAATAATTGAGCCGGCAAATAAAACCAGGCTAACTCATTTGTAATATTGAAATAGCAAAAACTCAAAGGCAAGCAACAAACATAATTTTAACTCTGTATTCAAAAGATTGGGGGTTTCTGATTCGAATACAATTAGTAAACCGTACCAAAAGGGTTAAGCTAAGGTTCGAATACGACCATATAGCCCCCAGTGGCTTTGGCATTGTGCCGATCAAGAGGGTACGGATAGCTATGTTCTCTTTGGTTCGAATACGACCTATGTTTGAACAGGAAGCCCCCAAATGACCTTGAGAGGTTTTTAATGACCCTGATTCGAATACGATCCAAGTAGGCTCAAAAGGGGTTAAGCTATGATTCGGATACGATCAAGAAGCCCCCAAGTGAGTTTGGCCTTGAGCCGATCAAGAGGGTTATGACAGCTATGTTCTCTTTGGTTCGCATACGACCTATGTTTGAACAGGAAGCCCCCAAGTGACCATAAGATTTACAGCTAGATTCGGATACGATCATAAGCCGGACTAGAAAAGGTTAAACTTGATTCAAATATGATCAGCTCCTTAATAGACATTTGTGAAAAATAATAAAAATGCATAATCTTTGAAAAGAAAAGAGACCATTGTCTTACATTATTGCTTATCATCGTATATACAACATGAACATATGTACATGATGAGAGCCAGTGGCTTAGGTATAATATGGCCGAAGTTGAGCAATGTTCCACGGCCGGCGGGTCTCCTCTTCTGACTTACGTGAGTCTGCGTACTCTCCAATGTCAATGAGGTAGTAAGACCCGTTGTTTAAATTTTTGCTAACCACAAAGGGTCCTTCCCAAGGTGGGGATAACTTGTGTGCATCTGAAAGATCTTGGATGAGCCGGAGCACCAAGTCGCCTTCCTGAAAAGTCATGGTCTTAACCCGGCGGCTGTGATAACGACGCAGGTCCTGTTGATAGATTGCTGACCGTGCTGCTGCTAAGTCTCTTTCTTCATCCAATAAGTCAAGCGCATCCTGTCTGGCTTTTTCATTGTTAGCTTCAACATAAGCCTCCACGCAGGGTGAGTCATGACGGATGTCACTGGGAAATACTGCTTTTGCCCCATAAACCATGAAGAAGGGTGTGTAACTCGTAGACCTGTTGGGTGTAGTATTGATGCTCCATAACACTGAAGGCAACTCCCCTACCCAACAACCCGGCGTTCGCTGTAAAGGAACCATAAGCCGGGTTTTTAGCCCTTTCAGAATTTCCTGATTGGCTCTCTCAGCTTACCATTGGATTGAGGATGAGCTACAGAAGAAACATCAAGCCGGATGTGCTCTCGCTGACAAAACTCTTCCATAGCCCCTTGGGACAGATTAGTGCCATTGTCTATGATAATACTGTGTGGAAAACCGAAACGGAAGATTATTTGCTTCATGAACTGACCGCCGTGGCTGCATCACACTTACTCACAGGCTCCGCCTCAACCCATTTAGTGAACTTATCAACAGCCACCAGGAGATGTGTCTTCTTGTCCTTAGACCTTTTGAAAGGTCCCACCATGTCAAGCCCCCAGACTGCAAATGGCCAAGTGATTGGAATCACCCGGAGCTCTTGAGCTGGCACATGCGCTCGTCGTGCAAATTTCTGACACCCATCACATCTACTGACCAAATCTTCTACATCAGCGTGAGCCATCAACCAGTAAAAACCGTGATGAAACGCCTTGGCCACTAAAGAATTTAACCTAGCGTGATGACCACAATTGCCTTCATGGATCTCACGAAGGATTTCTTGACCTTCTTTGGGGGAACACGCCGTTGAAACACTCCAGAAACACTGCGATGAAATAACTCTCCATCCGAAATTGTCATGGACTTAGACCGCCGGGTATCTGTCGAGCCAGAGTCTTATCTGCTGGCAATTCTCCCCGGGTCATGTAAGCCAGGAATGAAGGAAATATGCCCTAGAGGCAATAATAAAGTTATTATTTATTTCCTTATATCATGATAAATGTTTATTATTCATGCTAGAATTGTATTAACCGGAAACATAATACATGTGTGAATACATAGACAAATAGAGTGTCACTAGTATGCCTCTACTAGACTAGCTCGTTAATCAAAGATGGTTATGTTTCCTAACCATGGACAAAGAGTTGTTATTTGATTAACGGGATCACATCATTAGGTGAATGATCTGATTGACATGACCCATTCCATTAGCTTAGCACCCTGATCGTTTAGTATGTTGCTATTGCTTTCTTCATGACTTATACATGTTCCTATGACTATGAGATTATGCAACTCCCGTTTACCGGAGGAACACTTTGTGTGCAACCAAACGTCACAACGTAACTGGGTGATTATAAAGGTGCTCTACAGGTGTCTCCAAAGGTACATGTTGGGTTGGCGTATTTCGAGATTAGGATTTGTCACTCCGATTGTCGGAGAGGTATCTCTGGGCCCTCTCGATAATGCACATCACATAAAGCCTTGCAAGCATTGCGACTAATGAGTTAATTGCGGGATGATGGATTACGGAACGAGTAAAGAGACTTGCCGGTAACGAGATTGAACTAGGTATTGGATACCGACGATCGAATCTCGGGCAAGTAACATACCGATGACAAAGGGAACAATGTATGTTGTTATGCGGTCTGACCGATAAAAGATCTTCGTAGAATATGTAGGAGCCAATATGAGCATCCAAGTTCCGCTATTGGTTATTGACCGGAGACGTGTCTCGGTCATTTCTTTATTGTTCTCGAACCCGTAGGGTCCGCACGCTTAAGGTTTCGATGACAGTTATATTATGAGTTTATGCATTTTGATGTACCGAAGTTTGTTCGGAGTCCCGGATGTGATCACGGACATGACGAGGAGTCTCGAAATGGTCGAGACATAAAGATTGATGTATTGGAAGCCTATATTTGGATATCGGAAGTGTTCCGGGTGAAATCGGGATTTTACCGGATTACCGGGAGGTTACCGGAACCCCCCGGGAGGTATATGGGCCTTAATGGGCCTTAGTGGAAGAGAGGAGAGGTGGCCAGGGCTGGGCCGCACGCCCCTCCCCCTAGTCCGAATAGGACAAGGAGAGAGGGGGCCGGCGCCCCCCTTCCTTCTCTCTCTCCTCTTTCCCACTTAACGAATCCTATTCCAACTAGGAAAGGGGGGAATCCTACTCCCGGAGGGAGTAGGACTCCTCCTGGCGCGCCCTATGATGGCCGGCCGGCCCCCCCTTTTGATCCTTTATATATGGAGGCAGAGGGCACCCCTTGAGACACAAGTTGATCCACGTGATCATATTCTTAGCCGTGTGCGGTGCCCCCTTCCACCATAGTCCTCGATAATATTATAGTGGTGCTTAGGCGAAGCCCTGCGACGATAGTACATCAAGATCATCACCACGCCGTTGTGCTGACGGAACTCTTCCCCGACACTTTGCTGGATCGGAGTCCGGGGATCGTCATCGAGCTGAACGTGTGCTAGAACTCGGAGGTGCCGTAGTTTCGGTGCTTGATCGGTCGGGCCGTGGAGACGTACGACTACATCAACCTAACGCTTCCGTTGTCGATCTACAAGGGTACGTAGATCACACTCTCCCCTCTCGTTGCTATGCATCACCATGATCTTGCGTGTGCGTAGGAAATTTTTTGAAATTACTACGAAACCCAACAAGGAACGGCACCGTCCAATCTGGGATGACATGAAGAACCGCCACCAACTGCGCCTCCGGGTTAGGAACAGCTAAATCTTCTTCTGTGGGCAACTTGACATAGGGGTTATGCAAAACATCTAAAAAGGTGTTGGGTGGTACCGGCTTACGTTGAGACCCCAGCCGGCTCAAAGCATCAGCTGCTTCGTTCTTTCGACGTTCAATGTGTTCCACCTGATAACCTTCAAAATACCCTGCAATAGCATTGACCTCTCAGCGATAAGCCGCCATGAGAGGGTCTTTGGAATCCCACTTGCCAGACACCTGCTGAGCCACTAGATCTGAATCACCAAGACATCTGACCCGGCTCAAGCTCATCTCCTTTGCCACTCGAAGACCATGGAACAATGCTTCATACTCTGCTGCGTTGTTAGTGCACGGAAACATCAATCGTAACACATAACAAAATTTATCACCTCGTGGGGAAGTTAATACAACTCCAGCCCCCGAGACCTCCAATTGCCTGGACCCATAAAAATGAATAGTCCAATATGTGTTGTCCGGCTTTTCTTCTGGCATCTGCATCTCTGTCCAGTCATTGATGAAGTCAACCAGGGCTTGAGACTTAATCGCAGTGCATGGAACATACTTCAGCCCATGAGACCCAAGCTCAATTGCCCACTTGGCCACTTGCACTGTAGCTTCTCTGTTTTGAATAATGTCTCTAACCACAGTGATTGGATGTCCCTGAAAGTAATGCTTAAGCTTCTGGCTTGCCATGAACACCCCATAAACAAGCTTCTTCCAATGTGGATATCGTTGCTTAGACTCAATTAGCACTTCACTGACATAATAAACCGGCCGCTGAACCGGATGCTCTTTGCCAGCCTCCTTGCGCTCTACCACCATAGCCACACTAACAGTCCTTGAGTTGGCTGCTATGTATAACAATAGCGGCTCTTTCTCAATTGGAGCAGCTAGGACCGGCGGCTCGGCCAATTGTGCCTTCAGATCCTCAAAAGCGGCGTTCGCAGCATCGCTCCAAACAAACACATCTGTTTTCTTCATCAACTGATACAGAGACATAGTCTTTTCCCCTAATCGGCTTATGAACCGGCTCAAAGCAGCCACACGACCCGATAGTCGTTGAACATCATTGACGCAGGTTGGTTTGGCTAGGGATGTAATTGCCTTGATCTTCTCTGGGTTAGCTTCAATACCTCGGTTAGACACTAGAAAACCCAAAAGCTTGCCGGCTGGCACTCCAAAAACACACTTGGCTGGGTTAAGCATCATCTTGTAAATCCAAAGATTATCAAAAGTCTCTTTCAAGTCTGTGACCAAGGTTTCCTCTTCCCTGGACTTCACTACTATATCATCCACATAGGCATGAACATTGCGCCCAATTTGATCATGAAGACAATTTTGCACACACCGTTGGTAAGTCGCCTGAGCACTCTTGAGCCCAAAAGGCATAGACACATAGCAGAAATCCCCAAAAGGAGTTATAAACGTTGTCTTCTCTTGATCCTTGACTGCCATCTTAATTTGATGATACCCGTAGTAAGCATCTAAGAAACTCAACCGTGCACAACCCGCCGTAGCATCAATGATCTGATCAATACGGGGAAGAGCAAAAGGATCAGCCGGACAGGCTTTGTTTAAATCTATGTAATCCACACACATACGCCAGGTGCCATTCTTTTTGAGCACGAGCACCGGGTTAGCTAACCATTCTGGGTGGAAGACCTCCACAATGAACTCGGCCGCCAAGAGCCGGGCCACCTCTTCTCCAATGGCCTTGCGCCTTTCTTCATTGAACCGGCGAAGAAACTGTCTGACAAGTTTGAACTTTGGATCGATATTAAGAGTGTGCTCAGCGAGTTCCCTCGGAACACCTGGCATGTCTGAAGGTTTCCATGCAAAGATGTCCCGGTTCTCACGGATGAACTCGATGAGCGCGCTTTCCTATTTCGGATCCAAGTTTGCGCTGATGATGAACTTTTTGGATGAATCGCCAGGCACAAAGTCAACCATCTTAGTGTCATCAGCTGATTTGAACTTTAACTCCGGCTCATGCTCTGTTGTTGGTTTCTTTAATGACGTCATGTGCGCCGGGTCAACATGGTCCTTGTAGAATTTCAACTCCTCTGTTGCACAAACAGATTCAGCATAAGCAGCATCCCCCTCTTCACATTCCAAGGCTATCTTCCGACTCCCATGGACTGTAATGGTGCCCTTGTGACCCGGCATCTTGAGCTGCAAATATATGTAACACGGCCGAGCCATGAACTTGGCATAAGCCGGCCGCCCAAACATAGCATGATATGGGCTCTTGATTTTAACCACCTCAAAGGTTAATTTTTCTGCTATGGAGTCATACTCATCTCCAAAAGCTACTTCCAGCTCGATCTTACCAACTGGGTATGCCGACTTACCAGGCACCACACCATGAAAAATAGTGTTGGATTGTTTAAGATTTTTATCCATCAATCCCATCCGACGAAACGTCTCATAGTAAAGGATGTTGATGTTGCTGCCTCCATCCATGAGTACCTTAGTAAATTTGAATCCACCAACCCGAGGTGCCACTACTAACGCCAAGTGACCCGGATTATCAACCCGGGGCGGGTGGTCCTCTCTACTCCATACAATGGGCTGCTCCGACCAACGTAAGTAACATGGAACTGCCGGCTCAACAGCATTAACGGCCCTCTTGTGGAGCTTCTGGTCTCTCTTACATAAACTGGTAGTAAAGACATGATACTGTTTGCTACTCAACTGCTTCGGGTTGCTCTGATAGCCGGATTGCTGCTGCTGTTGATTCCCTTGGCCATGTTGCTGATTATATCCCCCTGGTGACCAGGATGACCATGAAAACCTCCTCCGCTTGAACCGGCGCCCGGGCCCTGAAAGCCGCCTGAGCCACCACCCGGACCGTGACCCCCATCAAACGCGTTTGAATTTTTAAATGCCTTCATGATCGTACAATCTTTCCACAAGTGGGTAGCTGGCTTCTCCCTGGTGCCGTGTCTGGGACAAGGTTCATTCAACAACTGTTCAAGGGTGGGGCCTGACCCGCGCGATCGAGGGGGCTGTCTGCCCTTTCGCCATTGATTACCACCCTGTGCATTAGTATTAGCAACAAACTCATCAGCCTTACGCTTATTACCTCCTTGATTTGCCGGGTTATGCTGGTGACCCTTGCCATTGCCGTTCTTCTTTCCCTTTGTTGCCGTTTCTTCGTCAGACGCCGGGTCTTTGGTGGTACCAGAATCGGCATACTTGACAAGAGCCGCCATCAACGTTCCCATGTCATTACAGTCTCGTTTAAGCCGCCCCAACTTCTGCTTCAGAGGTTCAAAACGGCAATTCTTCTCCAACATCAAAACTGCTGAGCCGGCATCCATCTTATCAGATGAATGTATTATTTCCTTGACCCGGCGCACCCAATGGGTTGTAGATTCTCCATCCTCTTGCTTGCAATTGGTCAGATCCACAATCGACATTGGCTGCTTACACGTGTCTTTAAAGTTCTGGATAAACCGTGCCTTCAACTCTGCCCATGAGCCGATGGAATTGGGTGGTAATCCTTTCAACCAGGTCTGAGTCGTTCCATCCAACATCATGGTAAAATATTTAGCCATTGCAGCATCACTAACCTCCAATAGCTCCATAGCCATCTCATAACTCTCAATCCAAGCCCTTGGCTATAAGTCAGCCGTGTAGTTAGGCACCTTACGAGGTCCCTTGAAATCCTTGGGCAACCGCTCATTGCGTATGGCTGGGACCAGGCAAGGTACGCCTCCGGTTCTTGTAGCCACTCCTGCCTCAACCGAGGTTGCTGGATAAGCCGAAAAGGCTTGGTGAGCCGCCTATTCTGCTGCTATCTGAGCCGCCTATTCCGCCTCTTGACGAATCCTCTCCTGATCCACCAAGTTAAGAGCTCCAGCCCGCACTGGCTCATACCTATATGGCCGGTTGTCACGTTGAGCATTACTTGACATTTCTGCAGATTCCATGTGCCTACTGTAACTCGGGCTCCGGCTTGGGCGAGGAGTTGAATGAATCCTGTGTCGACTGCAGGAGTATGCATCCTGCTGGGCCAAAGTTGTCTGAAGCAGTTCTCTTACCCTCCGGGTCTCAATTGCTTCTGGCGAGTCGCCTTCCATTGGGAGAGCCACCAATCGAGCTGACGTTGCAATGAGGTTCTCCATGGGACTGGAAAAGTGACCCGGGGGTGTTGATATATAACGAGGAGGAGCTGTATTCATGCGCAGTGGCTCCATGGTGCGTGGCTGAACTGGTGCACCGGGTGTCTCGACCCGGTTTGCCTCCGGTGGGTTGCCCCCTCTAGCTCTGGGTGTATGGAACAGATTCCTCGGATCCAGTGTTAGAGGCAGACGCGACTGAGTTTTCTGACGCCTCCTCCTCATGACTTCGTTTGATGCATTAAGATCCACGGAGAGCCGGAAGGTTTCTGCTTGAAGCTGCTGAGCACGAGCATCCAAAGCTGCTCGTTCTGCTGCCATCCGGGTTTCCTCCGTGGCCAAATTTTCCTTAGATTGCACCATCTCCTCCCGCACGCGTGCCACTTCCACATCATGCTGGGCTTTATCTGCCGTCTCTACCGCAGCGGTTAACAGAGTCGTCAGTTTATCCATGAGGTCCATGAGAACCTGGGTCGGGGGCGCGCGGGGTCTCTTGACCCGGCAGCTACCGACCCGGTGGCTGCTGCTGTCACTGCGGTGGAGTTCTGCCCGGGCTGCGTCCCTGCCATGAAGACTCCGGCCCAATTTGGCGGCTCAAGGGGTCCGGAATACTGCTGCCATCGGAACAGCCCCCGAGCAAGCCGTCTTGCAGTTGGTACAACGAGTCCGTCTCCCCTGTTGATGATGCCATATCAGAGAAGATGGCCGTCTCCCCGCCTTCCATCGATCCTTCGGAGTATCCACCGCCATGGATGCAGCCTACGAAGGCACGCTTCACGACAGATTGAACACGGGCGGACCCAGTGCGCTGAGCCGTTTCGATGAGGTCGGCGTGGACATCCGGCTCAGGGCCTGACCTACCGATCCGGTCGATGAAAACGTGGATTCCGCCGAAGGGGACCTGGTGCCCGTACTCGATTGAGCTGGCCTTGGGGCCCCAGCCTTAGTCGTCAATATAGATCTTGCCGCGACGACTCTTGGTCATCCGGCCCACAGCGTATCCCTTGAGCCCTTCGAAGTTGCCCTTCAAGAACTCAAATCCACCGTGCGCTAGCCCCACGGTGGGCGCCAACTTTCGTGGAGTTGACACGGCAGATGTCCTAGAGCAAGGACTTAGTCGTAGGGCCATCGCACTAGGATGCTTAAAGGGGTTAATCGGGATAAAGGACACGGGAGAGTTTTATACTAGTTCGGCCCCTTACGATGAAGGTAAAAGCCTACGTCTAGTTGGGATTGGTATTGCTGAGGTTTTGACTTCCAAGAGGCTCAATTCGCCGGCTTGGTTATCGACTTGGTTGTTTTCTTGTCCTGAGCCGCCACCGGGTCGTCCCCTTATATACACGGGTCGACGCCTGGTGGCTTACAGAATCCCGGCCGGCTCATAATCGTGTCCGGCTCGGTGACTTCCTTTACATGCCTTTCCTTACAAGTCTTTCTGCACATATGGCGGTTTACAATAATGGGCCTTGAGCCGGCCCGAGGCCTTTGGGCTTTCTATATATACTAATAAACTATCATCTTGACTGTATATTGGGCTTCTTATGTAACCCGCCATTAAGGCTGACCCGGCCCCTCCCAGGCGGGTCTTAGCTGATAGTAATATCCCCAACAGGGTCTGTTCCGGAGCTCCGCCGGAGGGGGCATCGATCATGGAGGGCTTCTACATCAACACCATAGCCTCTCCGATGAATTGTGAGTAGTTTACTTTAGACCTACGGGTCCATAGTTAGTAGCTAGATGGCTTCTTCTCTCTTTTTGGATCTCAATACAATGTTCTCCCCCTCTCTTGTGAAGATCTATTCGATGTAATCTTCTTTTTGCGGTGTGTTTGTTGAGACCGATGAATTGTGGGTTTATGATCATGTCTATCTATGAATAATATTTGAATCTT